>NC_092229.1:43013930-43313930 GCF_036320965.1 Panulirus ornatus
TTACATACGTATACTTATGTATATCTCTCTTTTTAAACCAGGTATTCCCAATCACCAGTCCTTTTTCAGCACATAAATCTACAAACTCTTCTCCATTTCCATTTACAACACTAAACACCCCATGTACACCAATTATTCCCTCCACTGGGCCATTCTTTCGTCTGTTTCCTTGCGCTACCTCGCAGACGCGGAAGAGAGTGACAAAGCAAAATAAATAAAATGTGCTGAGAGGTGCAACTGGCGGGATGTCTGATCATTATCTTGTGGAGGCGAAGGTGAAGATTTGTAGAGGTTTTCAGAAAAGAAGAGAGAATGCTGGGGTGAGTAAGTGAGCTTGGGAAGGAGACTTGTGTAAGGAAGTACCAGGAGAGACTGAAAAAAGGTCAGAACAAAGGACGTAAGGGGTGTGGGGGAGGAATGGGATGTATTTAGGGAAGCAGTGAAGGCTTGCGCAAAAGATGCTTGTGGCGTGAGAAGCATGGGAGGTGGGCAGATTAGAAAGGGTAGTAGGTGGTGGGATGAAGAAATAAGATTATTAGTGAAAGAGAAGAGAGAGGCATTTGGACGATTTTTGCGGGGAAATAATGCAAATGACTGGGAGATGTATAAAAGAAAAAGGCAGGAGGTGAAGAGAAAGGTGCAAGAGGTGAAAAAGAGGGCAAATGAGAGTTGGGGTGAGAGAGTATCATTAAATTTTAGGGAGAATAAAAAGATGTTTTGGTAGGAGGTAAATAAAGTACGTAAGATGAGGGAACAAATGGGAACTTCATTGAAGGGGGCTAATGGGGAGGTGATAACAAATAGTGGTGATGTGAGGAGATGGAGTGAGTATTTTGAAGGTTTGTTGAATGTGTTTGATGATAGAGTGGCAGATATAGGGTGTTTTGGTTGAGGTGGTGTGCAAAGTGAGAGGGTTAGGGAAAATGATTTGGTAAACAGAGAAGAGGTAGTAAAAGCTTTGCGGAAGATGAAAGCCGGCAAGGCAGCAGGTTTGGATGGTATTGCAGTGGAATTTATTAAAAAAGGGGGTGACTGTATTGGTGACTGGTTGGTAAGGTTATTTAATGTATGTATGACTCATGGTGAGGTGCCTGAGGATTGGCAGAATGCTTGCATAGTGCCATTGTACAAAGGCAAAGGGGATAAAAGTGAATGCTTAAATTACAGAGATATAAGTTTGTTGAGTATTCCTGGGAAATTATATGAGAGGGTATTGATTGAGAAGGTGAAGGCATGTACAGAGCATCAGATTAGAGAAGAGCAGTGTGGTTTCAGAAGTGGTAGAGGATGTGTGGATCAGGTGTTTGCTTTGAAGAATGTATGTGAGAAAGATTTGTATGTAGCATTTATGGATCTGGAGAAGGCATATGATAGAGTTGATAGAGATGCTCTGTGGAAGGTATTAAGAATATATGGTGTGGGAGGCAAGTTGTTAGAAGCAGTGAAAAGTTTTTATCGAGGATGTAAGGCATGTGTATGTGTAGGAAGAGAGGAAAGTGATTGGTTCTCAGTGAATGTAGGCTTGCGGCAGGAGTACGTGATGTCTCCATGGCTGTTTAATTTGTTTATTGATGGGGTTGTTAGGGAGGTGAATGCAAGAATTTTGGAAAGGGGCAAGTATGCTTGGGAAGTGAGAGTGGATGTGCTGGAAATGAGATGTTTGAGGATAATATGTGGTGTGAGGTGGTTTGATCGAGTAAGTAATAATAGGGTAAGAGAGATGTGTGGTAATAAAAAGAGTGTGGTTGAGAGAGCAGAAGAGGGTGTTTTGAAATGGTTTGGTCACATGGAGAGAATGAGTGAGGAAAGATTGACAAAGAGGATATATGTGTCAGAGGTGGAGGGAATGAGGAGAATTGGGAGACCAAATTGGAGGTGGAAAGATGGAGTGAAAAAGATTTTGAGTGATCGGGGCCTGAACATGCAGGAGGGTGAAAGGCGTGCAAGGAATAGAGTGAATTGGAACGATGTGGTATACCGGGGTCAACGTGCTGTCAATAGATTGAACCAGGGCATGTGAAGCGTCTGGGGTAAACTATGGAAAGTTCTGTGGGGCCTGGATGTGGAAAGGGAGATATGGTTTCGGTGCATTATTACATGACAGCTAGAGACTGAGTAAGAACGAATGGGGTCTTTGTTGTCTTTTCCTAGCGGTACTTCGCACACATTAGGGGGGGAGGGGGTTATTATTTCATGTGTGGCGAGGTGGCGATGGGAATGAATAAAGGCAGACAGTATGAATTATGTACACGTGTACATATGTATATGTATGTGTGTATATATATGTGTACGTTGAGATGTATAGGTATGTATATTTGCGTGTGTGGACGTGTATGTATATA
Source organism: Panulirus ornatus (assembly GCF_036320965.1). Classification (NCBI taxonomy): domain Eukaryota; kingdom Metazoa; phylum Arthropoda; class Malacostraca; order Decapoda; family Palinuridae; genus Panulirus; species Panulirus ornatus. The sequence goes on from NC_092229.1 coordinate 43,016,273, forward strand.
CATGTGTATGTGGGTGGGTTGGGCCATTCTTTTGTCTGTTTCCTTGCGCTTCCTCGCTAATGCGGGAGACAGTGACAAGGCAAAATAAATATAAACAAATTAATACATCTTTATTTATTGTACTTGATTGCTGTTTCCAGTGTAAGTAAGGTAGCACCAGGAAACATGAAGACAAGACACATACATACATATATCACACACATATGCATGCATTCTGCCAATCCTCAGGCACTTTGCCTGATCCATACATACATTGGATGTCCTTACCAACCAATCCCTCTTTCTTTACTTTTTCTGCACTACCATCCAAACCTGCCGCCTTACCAGATTTCATCTTCCGTAAACCTTTCACTACCCCTTCCCTCTTAACCAAACCAATTTCCCTGACCCTCTAACTTTGCACACCACCCTGACCAAAACTCACTCCATCTCCTCACCTCATCATCTGCTATTACTTGCCCCATTCATTGAAGTTCCCACTTGTTCTTGTCATACGCATGTTACTTACCACCCTCCAAAACATCTTTTTATTCTCCCTAAAGTTTAATGATATTTTCTATCACCCGAACTCTCATTTGCCCTCTTTTTTTCAACCCTGACACCTTTCTCTTGACCTGCCACTTTTTTTTTTATATCTCCCAATCATTGGCACCCCTTCCTTGCAAGAGTTGTCCCAATGTGTCTCTTTAACAACTATACTTCATCCCACTACTCGCTACCCTTTCTAATCTGCCCACCACCTACCTTTCTCATGCCACATGCATCTTTTGCACATGCCAACACTGCTTCCCTAAATACATCCCATTCCTCACCCACTCCCCTCGTGTCATTTGCTCTCACCTTTTGCCATTTTACATTCAGTCTCTCCTGTCGCTTCCTCACAAGTCTCCTTTCCAAGCTTGCTCACTCTCACCACTTTCCTCTCCCCAACATTCTCTCTTCTTTTTTGAAAAAAACTACAAATCTTCACCTTCACCTTCACAAGATAGTGGTCAGGCATCCCTTCAGCTGCCTCTTTCAGCACATGAACATCCAAAAGCCTATCTTTTCCACACCTATCAATTCTCACAATCCAATATTGCCCTTTCAAACTACAGAGGTAAAAGTTAGTTGAGTATTCCTTGGAAATTATATGAAAAGGTACTGATGGAGAAGGTGAAGGCATGTACAGAGCATCAGATTGGGGAATAGCAGTGTGGTTTCAGAAATGGTAGAGGATGTGCGGATCAGGTGTTTACTTTGAAGAATGTATGAGAACTACTTTGAAAAACACGTGGATTTGTATAGTATTTATGGATTTGGAGAAGGCATATGATAGGGTTGATAGAGATGCTTTGTGGAAGGTCTTAAGAGTATATGTTGTGGGAGGTAAGTTGCTAGAAGCAATGAAAAGTGTACAAGTAGGAAGTGAGCTGAGTGATTGGTTCCCAGTGAGTGTCAGTCTGTGGCAGAGGTGTACAATGTCCCTATGGTTGTTTAATTTGTTCATGGATAGGTTGGTTAAGGAGGTAAATGCAAGAGTTTTGGAGTGAGGGGCAAGTATGCAGTCTGTTCTGGATAAGAGGGCCTGGGAAGTGAGTCAGTTGTTGTTTGCTGATGATACAGCTCTGGTGGCCGATGTCTTTGTGAAACTGCAGAAGTTGGTGACTTGAGTTTGGAAAAGTACGTGAAAGGAGAAAGTTGAGAGTAAATGTGAATAAGAGCAAGGTTCCGTAAGGTTGAGGGACCAATTGACTGGGATGTAAGTTTGAACAGGGAAAAATTGGAGGAATTGAAGTGGTTTAGATATCTGGGAGTGGCCTTAGTAGCTAATGGTATCATGGAAGCAAAAGCTAGTCATAGGGTAGGGGAGGGGGCGAATATGTGGAAGGAGAGAATGTTATCTCAGAGAGCAAAAATGGGTATGTTTGAAGGAATAGTGGTAACAACAGTTTTATAGTTATGGTTGCACCATATCAGCACACCCTCTTCATTCGGCTGTCTCAAGCAAACACTTTATTTCCAAACATCTCTCCAGCCCTTTCATTACTTACTTGATCTCACAACATATTGTACTCAAACATTTCATTTCCATCACATCCACACAACCCTCATCAATATAATATTGTTGGAATTACACATACCCATTTTTGCCCTACCAGATGACATTCTCTCTTTCCACACATTCTTCAAAGCTCCCAGAACCTTTGCCTCACTCCTCTACCTTATGACTCGCTCATGCTTCCATGGTTCTGTTCACTGCCATCTCCACTTCCAGGTATCTAAAACACTTCGCCTTCAATTTTTCTCCATTCAGACTCGTAACTAACCTGTCCCTCAACCCTGCTAAACCTAATAACCCTTGTTTTTCTTCACATTCACTAAGTTTTCTCCTTTTGCACACATTTCCAAACTCAGTTACCAACTTCTGCTGTATCTCAGTCAAATCCACCTCCAGTACTGTATCATCAGCAAACAACAACTGACTTGCTTCCCAGGCACTCTTCCCCCATAGACAGCAGATTCACATTTACCTTTCACCACCCCATCCATAAACAAATTGAATATCCATGGTGTCATCACACACCCCTACTGCAGACCAACCTTCACATGGAACCATTCACTCTTCAAACAGTTGCTTGCAGCTTTCCTCCTATACTGTATACTCATAAGACCTTTAACAAAGCATTGCTATCAACCTTATCATATGTTTTCTTCAGATCCATAAATGCCACGCACAAACCACTCTTTTCTGACGCTTTCGTAAAGCAGACACTTGACCCACACATCCTCTACCGGTTCTGAGACCACACTGTTTCTCCCAAGTCTAACGCTTTGTATATCCCTTCCCCCTTTCAATCTACCCTTCCATACAAATTGCCATGTATACTTGACAAACATGTACCTCTGTAGTTTGAACACTCGCCTTTATCTCTTTTGCCTTTATACAGTGGCATTATACATGCATTCTGCCAATCCTCAGGTCCATACATACATTGAATATCCTTACCAACCAATTAACAACACAGTAACCCCCTTTCTTAATAAATTCAACTGCAATACCATCCACTCCAGCCGCCTTACCTACTTTTATCTTACGCAGGGCTTTCACCACCACTTCTCTTTTCACCAAACCACTCTCAAAGACTTTTTCACTTCACATGCCACCTCAACCAAAACACCTTATATATATATAATTCATTTTATTTTATTTATTTTGCTTTGTCACTGTCTCCCGTGTTACTGAGGTAGCGCAAGGAAACAGATGAAAGAATGGCCCAACCCACCCACATACACATGTATATACATACACGTCCACACACGCAAATATACATACCTATACATCTCAACGTATACATATATATACATACACAGTCATATACATATATACACATGTACATAATTCATACTGTCTGCCTTTATTCATTCCCATCGCCACCCTGCCACAAATGAAATAACAACCCCCTTCCCCCTCATGTGCGCGAGGTAGCGCAAGGAAGACAACAAAGGCCCCATTCGTTCACACTCAGTCTCTAGCTGTCATGTAATAATGCACCGAAAACACAGCTCCCTTTCCACATCCAGGCCCTACAGAACTTTCCATGGTTTACCTCAGAAGCTTCACATGCCCTGGTTCAATCCATTGACAGCACGTCGACCCCGGTATACCACATCATTCCAATGCATTCTATTCCTTGCACGCTTTTCACCCTCCTGCATGTTCAGGCCCCGATCACTCAAAATCTTTTTCACTCCATCTTTCCACCTCCAATTTGGTCTCCCACTTCTCCTCGTTCTCTCCACCTCTGATACATATATCCTCTTTGTCAATCTTTCCTCTCTTTCTCTCCATGTGATCAAACCATTTCAAAACACCCTCTTCTGCTCTCTCAACCACACTCTTTATTACCTCACATCTCATTTACCCTATAATTACTTACTAGATCAAACCACCTCACACCACATATTGTCCTCAAACATCTCATTTCCAGCACATCCACCCTCCTGCGCACAACTCTATCCATAGCCCACGCCTCGCAACCATACAACATTGTTGGAACCACTATTCCTTCAAACATACCCATTTTTGCTTTCCGAGATAATGTTCTCGACTTCCACACATTCTTCAAGGCTCCCAGAATTTTCGCCCCCTCCCCCACCCTATGATTCACTTCCGCTTCCGTGGTTCCATCCGCTGCCAAATTCACTCCCAGATATCTAAAACACTTCACTTCCTCCAGTTTTTATCCATTCAAACTTCAAACTACCTCCCTCATTCCTACTGTACCTAATAACCTTGCTCTTATTCACATTTACTCTCAACCTTCTCCTTTCACACACTTTACCAAACTCAATCATCAGCTTCTGCAATTTCTCACATGAATCAGCCACCAGTGCTGTATCATCAGCGAACAACAACTGACTCACTTCCCAAGCTCTCTCATCCACAACAGACTGCATCCTTGCCCCTCTTTCCAAATCTCTTGCATTGACCTCCCTAACAACCCCATTCATAAAGAAATTAAACAATCATGGAGACATCACGCACCCCTTCCGCAACCCAATATTCACTGAGAACCAATCACTTTCCTCTCTTCCTACTCATACACATCCTCGATAAAAACTTTTCACTGCTTCTAACAACTTGCCTCCACCATATATTCTTAATACCTTCCACAGAGCATCTCCATCAACTCTTATCATATGCCTTGTCCAGATCCATAAACGCTACATACAAATCGATTTGCTTTTCTAAGTATTTCTCAGATACATTCTTCAAAGCAAACACCTGATCCACACATCCTCTACCACTTCTGAAACCACACTGCTCTTCCCCAATCTGATGCTCTGTAATGCCTTCACCCTCTTAATCAGTAAATAAAGATGTAAACACACAAATACATTATGTATACCTGATGATCCAGCTTCTTGGCCTTTCATGCAGCAGCATGCAATAATTTCTGGAAATCAGATACAAAGCATCCACCTAGGCTTCCATTTGTCCAAGACAGAGCTAACATTCTCAAAAATCCAAGGGGTTTATTGTTACATGTACCTCTCGCTAAAGCCATGTTATGTCTCGATATATTTATTGTATCAATTACTTTCTATCCATGACAAGTTCCCTTTGGGAACTCTCTCAAGGGGGTGGCCACATCAAGTCTCTCCAGAATCTTACAGACCAAACTTCTCCAAGATGAAGTGCTTGTATTTGAACAGTATTTCAGGTTTATTATGCATATTTGCAACACATGGTGCAATTTCATCAGGATTATCAGCTGTATGTGGCTGAAGATCTTTTAGTATTGTTAGTGGGTTAAAGTATCTTCAACTGTGAAACATAATCCCAACAGTTCTTCACATGTTCAGAAACTGATTTTCAGAGTATCAGTCTGTCCCCATAACATGTTTGAAAACATAACGGTGGATGTGAAATGATGAGAAATACTTTAAACATTTATTTATGGAAAAAATACATGAAATTCACTCAAAATTATTATAAACAATTATCAATGACATGTCTATATAAAAACTCGTTTCTTTTGATAAATGCTAGTAAAACAATGTTTTATAAGAAATCATGCTTTTAACCAAAATTAATAGTCTTGCATCGATACAAGTTAAAAATTAATATGCTTTTGTGGACATGTAATGCATGAAAACCTGATAGTTATTCTGCACTATTTAGCATAAAAAAGCAAAACACTTAAAAGCTACTTATATATTTGGCTTTGCATAAAAGACAATTTTAAGATTTACATAAAATTATATTTTGTCTTCCCTTATGGGTTTCATGAGTAATTACACACAATTATTACACAATATCAATGGCTCAATCCCCCCTCGCCACTTCTTTTACGAGTTAATACATATTTTAAGGTTACATTGCAATATAACCTTCTCATCGTGAGAAGTGTGGGAGGTGGGCAGATTAGAAAGGGTAGAGAGTGGTGGGATGAAGAAGTAAGATTATTGGTGAAAGAGAAGAGAGAGGCATTTGGACAATTTCTGCAGGGAAATAATGCAAATGACTGGGAGATGTATAAAAGAAAGAGGCAGGAGGTCAAGAGAAAGGTGCAAAAGGTGAAAAAGAGGGCAAATGAGAGTTGGGGTGAGAGATTATCATTAAATTTTAGAATAAAAAGATGTTTTGGAAGGAGGTAAATAAAGTGCGTAAGACAAAGAGAACAAATGGGAACATCGGTGACAGCAGATGGAAAGGTAATAACAAGTAGTGGTGATGTGAGAAGGAGAGTATTTTGAAGGTTTCTTGAATGTGTTAGATGATAGAGTGTTTTGGTCACGGTGGTGTATGAAGTGAGAGGGTTAGGGAGAATGATTTGGTAAACAGAGAAGAGGTTATATAAGCTCTGCGGAAGATGAAAGCCGGCAAGGCTGGTTTGGATGGTATTGCAGTGGAATTTATAAAAAAAAAAAGGGGGTGACTGCATCACTGACTAGTTGGTAAGGATATTTAATGTACATATGACTCATGGTGAGGTGCCTGAGGATTGGCGGAATGCATGCATAGTGCCATTGTACAAAGGCAAAGGGGATAAAGGTGTGTGCTCAAATTACAGAAGTATAAGTTTGTCGAGTATTCCTGGGAAACTATGGGAGGGTATTGATTGAGAGGGTGAAAGCATGTACAGAGCATCAGACTGGGGAAGAGCAGTGTGGTTTCAGAAGTGGTAGAGGATGTGTGGATCAGGTGTTTGCTTTGAAGAATGTATGTGAGAAATACTTTGAAAAGCAAATGGATTTGCATATAGCATTTATGGATCTGGAGAAGGCATATGACAGAGTTGATAGAGATGCTTTGTGGAAAGTGTTTAGAATATATGGTGTGGGAGGCAAGTTGCTAGAAGCAAAGTTTTTATCGATGATGTAAGGCATGTGTACAAGTAGGAAGAGAGGAAAGCGATTGGTTCTCAGTGAATATCGGTTTGCAGTTGGGGTGTGATGTCTTCATGGTTGTTTAATTTGTTTATGGATGGGTTTGTTAGGGAGGTGAATGCAAGAGTTTTGCAGAAATGGGCAAGCATGCAGTCTGTTGTGGATGACAGGGCTTGGGAAATGAGTCAGCTGTTGTTCGCTGATGATGCAGCACTGGTGGCCGATTCGAGTGAGAAACTGCAGAAATTTGTGACTGAATTTAGTAAAGTGTGTGAAAGAAGGAAGCTGAGAGTAAATGTGAATAAGAGCAAGGTTATTAGGCACAGTAGGGTTGAGGGACAAGTCAATTGGGAGGTAAGTTTGAATGGAGAAAAACTGGAAGTGAAGTGTTTTAGATATCTGGGAGTGGATATGGCAGCGGATGGAACCATGAAAGCAGAGGCGAGTCACAGGGTGGGGGAGGGGGCGAGAGTTCTGGGAGCATTGAAAAATTGTGGAAGTCGAGAACATTATCTCGGAAAGCAAAAATGGGTATGTTTGAAGGAATAGTGGTTCCAACAATGTTATATGGTTGCAAGGTGTGGGCCATAGATAGAGTTGTGTGAAGGAGGGTGGATGTGTTGGAAATGAGATGTTTGAGGACAATGTGTGGTGTGAGGTGGTTTGATTAAGTAATGAAAGGGTAAGAGAGATGTGTGGTAATAAAGAGAGTGTGGCTGAGAGAGCAGAAGAGGGTGTATTGAAATGGTTTGGGCACATGGAGAGAATGAGTGAGGAATGATTGACCAAGAGGATAGATGTGTCAGAGGTGGAGGGAATGAGAAGTGGGAGACCAAATTGGAGGTGGAAGGATGGAGTGAAAATGATTTTGAGCGATCGGGGCCTGAACATGCAGGAGGGTGAAAGACGTGCAAGGAATAGAGAGAATTGGAACGATGTGGTATACCGGGGTCGACGTGCAGTCAATGGATTGAACCAGGGCATGTGAGGCGTCTGGGGTAAACCATGGAAAGTTTTGTGAGGCCTGGATGTGGAAAGGGATCTGTGGTTTCGGTGCATTATACATGACAGCTAGAGACTTTATTGTCTTTTTGTCTTTATTGTCTTTTCCTAGTGCTGCCTCGCGCACATGTGGGGGGAGGGGGTGGTCATTCCATATGTGACAGGGTGGCGAAGGGAATGAATAAAAGCAGCATGAATTATGTACATATGTAAATATGTATAGGTCTGTATATGTATATATATGTATCCATTGAAATGTATAGCTATGTATATGTGCATGCATGGATGTGCATGTATATGCATGTGCATGTGGGTGGGTTAGGCCTTTCTTTTGTCTGTTTCATTGCGCTACTTCAATAACACGGGAGATAGCAACAAAGTAGAATAAATAAAATAAAATATTGCAGTTGGAGTCATATATTGGGGAAGGTCTCTTCTTCTTGGGTCAATGTCTTATGATTAATTCCTAGTCAAGACAGAATAATCTCAAAATGCCATATTTTAAATCATTTTTATGGGCTTCTGAAGTCCCATCTTGTTAGCCACTCACATTTAACAACTTCATATTAAATCACTGCAACGGAAAATGCAACTTTCAGACACAGGATTTTTAGGTATAATTGCTTTAGCCTCAGCATCTACTTTTTCATTACTATTCACATACAAGCATGGCCAAGAAAAATTCTACTTTATGACTAGTGTATTCTTACACTACAATCATGAACTTATTGGACTACGGGAAGCATTGGAACATTATGACATGGAAATCTGATAGAGTAAATGAAGTACCTTTTTTATTTATTAAATTCATCAAATGCTGCTTAAATACAGGTTGAGTATCCCTTATCCAAAATGTTTTGGATTTTGGAATATTTTCATGTACAGAATGAGATTTGGAAAACAGGATGGTATTTTTAACAAACACGTTAAGAGCCCAGACATACCTCGGTGTTTCAACCGTTCAATGCTCTTCCTCAGCATATACCGATTCTAGCATTTGAAAGAACTGTGTTCCCCAGCATGCGATGGTCACCCAATTGGATGCCTTGGCGTGTCACTCTCAGTGGGTCGCTTGTCTTGCTGCTTACACTTGTTCACAGCAATCTCCGCTGCCTGACATGACCAGAACATGAACCCACACGTGTTAACATTTTCAATCCCTTCCTCTAGGCAAGCACTCGCCTGGGTTCATCTACTGGCCATGTCAGGCTGCAGAGATAGCTGTGAACAAGTGGAGGAAGCCGGACAAGCTTGAGTGGTACCATGAGATACGAATTTAGTTTTTATTACAATGTTAGTTTTCCTTGTTTTCATCCATTCCCTACAAAAGTTTGATCTCGGGAACCTCTGAATAAAATAAAACAGCTTGGCAATGTATCTTCCCTGGCTAAGTATATATTTTTGTGGACAAGTAAACTTTACAATCAATATTTGTTGTTATTTGGGCATATGAAACCTATCCCTGGATTCACACCAATCTCAGATTGTGAGATTTCCCGGTCCTAACTCGTGAATATTCGAGATGGTGTTCGTGTATTCACACTTTTCATGTTTACACTTCAGACATTGCAAAGTGGTAGCTTCTACTAAAGTATCTGTAGTGACCAAGACACTTTGCAAAAAGTCATTTTTTTCCAAACTAAGCCAAATAAACAAATCACTGCAGCTAAGAAAGCATCAAATACAACATGAAAATTATGTTCCGAGAAAATAATGGTCATACAATATGAAAATTATATTTGAGAAAATAATGGTCATCAGGTTTTGTTAAAATTTACATAGCCCTGTATACACAACTTGTTTCATCAGTCCGAATTACCTTCCTAAGTATGCTTACTTCCACGGTACCAAGACCATTCATATGTAATATTCCTGATGAAAGTGAGGGTTTGCCGAGTATCTGCAATAAAGAAAAATCAACCAATTTTTCCTAAAAGGTATTAAATGTATATATACCTTTCAAGAATTAGTACGCTGTGGGGCATTTTGTCTTCAGATCTCAAAGAACCACGAATCATAATTTGAATTATGTACAAAAACCTTAATAAATTTTCATCATATTTTTAACTAACCGGTGAAACAATCCAACTTGCAGACTACGATGCTTTATCTTACCTGTAAAAAAAAGTACTTACTTCAGTTAATAACTGGTCTTCACAAGCTTGATTCACTGTCAAGCAATATAAATTATATGGTACAAATAAATGAAAGCATTCCTCCATTAATTATTACATGACAGCAAGAGACTGAGTTCGATCGAATGTGGCCTTTGTTGTCTTTTCTTAGCGCTACCTCGCACACATGAGGGGGGAGGGGGTTGTTATTCCATGTGTGGCGAGGTGGCGATGGGAATAAATAAAGGCAGACAGTATGAATTATGTAATGTGTACATGAAAGCCGGCAAGGCAGGTTTGGATGGTACTGCAGTGGAATTTATTAAAAAAGGGGGTGACTGTATCGTTGACTGGTTGGTAAGGTTATTTAATGTATGTATGACTCATGGTGAGGTGCCTGAGGATTGGCGGAATGCGTGCAGAGTGCCATTGTACAAAGGCAAAGGGGATAAGAGTGAGTGCTCAAATTACAGAGGTATAAGTTTGTTGAGTATTCCTGGTAAATTATATGGGAGGGTATTGATTGAGAGGGTGAAGGCATGTACAGAGCATCAGATTGGGGAAGAGCAGTGTGGTTTCAGAAGTGGTAGAGGATGTGTGGATCAGGTGTTTGCTTTGAAGAATGTATGTGAGAAATACTTAGAAAAGCAAATGGATTTGTATGAGGCATTTATGGATCTGGAGAAGGCATATGATAGAGTTGATAGAGATGCTCTGTGGAAGGTATTAAGAGTATATGGTGTGGGAGGCAAGTTGTTAGAAGCAGTGAAAAGTTTTTATCGAGGATGTAAGGCATGTGTACGTGTAGGGAGAGAGGAAAGTGATTGGTTCTCAGTGAATGTAGGTTTGCGGCAGGGGTGTGTGATGTCTCCATGGTTGTTTAATTTGTTTATGGATGGGGTTGTTAGGGAGGTGAATGCAAGAGTTTTGGAAAGAGGGGCAAGTATGAAGTCTGTTGTGGATGAGAGAGCTTGGGAAGTGAGTCAGTTGTTGTTCGCTGATGATACAGCGCTGGTGGCTGATTCATGTGAGAAACTGCAGAAGCTGGTGACTGAGTTTGGTAAAGTGTGTGAAAGAAGAAAGTTAAGAGTAAATGTGAATAAGAGCAAGGTAATAATATTAGGTACAGTAGGGTTGAGGGTCAAGTCAATTGGGAGGTAAGTTTGAATGGAGAAAAACTGGAGGAAGTAAAGTGTTTTAGATATCTGGGAGTGGATCTGGCAGCGGATGGAACCATGGAAGCGGAAGTGAATCATAGGGTGGGGGAGGGGGCGAAAATCCTGGGAGCCTTGAAGAATGTGTGGAAGTCGAGAACATTATCTTGGAAAGCAAAAATGGGTATGTTTGAAGGAATAGTGGTTCCAACAATGTTGTATGGTTGCGAGGCGTGGGCTATGGATAGAGTTGTGCGCCGGAGGGTGGATGTGCTGGAAATGAGATGTTTGAGGACAATGTGTGGTGTGAGGTGGTTTGATCGGGTAAGTAATGTAAGGGTGAGAGAGGTGTGGAAGTAAAAAGAGCGTGGTTGAGAGGGCAGAAGAGGGTGTTTTGAAATGGTTTGGGCACATGGAGAGAATGAGTGAGGAAAGATTGACCAAGAGGATATATGAGTCGGAGGTGGAGGGAACGAGGAGAAGTGGGAGACCAAATTGGAGGTGGAAAGATGGAGTGAAAAAGATTTTGTGTGATCGGGGCCTGAACATGCAGGAGGGTGAAAGGAGGGCAAGGAATAGAGTGAATTGGATTGATGTGGTATACCGGGGTTGACGTTCTGTAAGTGGATTGAATCAGGGCATGTGAAGCGTCTGGGGTAAACCATGGAAAGTTGTGTGGGGCCTGGATGTGGAAAGGGAGCTGTGGTTTCGGGCATTATTGCGTGGCAGCTAGAGACTGAGTGTGAACGAATGGGGCCTTTCTTGTCTTTTCCTAGAGCTACCTCGCACATATAAGGGGGGAGGGGGAAGGTATTCCATGTGTGGCGAGGTGGCGATGGGAGTGAATGGGGGCAGACAGTGTGAATTGTGTGCATGGGTATATATGTATGTGTCTGTGTATGTATATATATGTGTACATTGAGATGCATAGGTATGTATATTTGCGTGTGTGGACGTGTGTGTGTATACATTGTGTATGGGGGTGGGTTGGGCCATTTCTTTCGTCTGTTTCCTTGCGCTACCTCGCAAACGCAGGAGACAGCAACAAAGCAAAATAAAATAAAAAAAAAATGTCTGCGAGTATATATATGTATATGTCGAGATGTATAGGTATGTATATTTGTGTGTGTGGACGTGTATGTATATACATGTGTATGTGGGTGGGTTGGGCCATTCTTTCGTGTGTTTCCTTGTGCTACCTCGCTAACGCAGGAGACAGCGACAAAGCAAAATAAGTAAATGAATAAATCCTCCATTAAATGTCTCCAATGATAATCTAACAAACTAATTAACTGAAATTATGGAAAAATGCTTCGTCATTTACACAAGTTCTTTGTAACAAACCTCTTTACTAGAATTACATTTCATGTTTGAAATACTGCCTTGAAGGAATGTGGGTAACAAAATGTTCGAGTAACTCATTTCAGCATCTTATATGCAAGAGGTAAACCATTCATATAAGCACACAAGGCCAGTGTCTTACTGTTTCTGTTGCTACCAAACTATTTCAAAAAATGCCAGAGTTCATGTTTATGTATTCAACTTTCAAAATGACCAAGAAAAGAATGGTCACCCCATTTCGTTTCATTACCGTACACTGTTCAATCAGATCTGATAGCTGGAACCAAGAAGCATTTGAACTAAGGGTGTTCGCTGGTGAATGCAACACTGATGAGCCTAGTAAATCTACAGCTCTTCTCATTTTAACACATGTATTTACATTTGTAAATTACTTGCAATTTTGCAGTTTAAATATGGAATAATTTCTGAAGCTAAAGAGGTAAATATTAGCTTAAGTTTACAGTTAAAGAAAATGAAATTTGATTATAAAGTTTAATAAAAGGAGTGTGATGAAGTAAATACGGGCATGTGTTTCCAATCAACTAGGTTACGTTTTGACGATGCAATGATGCCGATTGTATGGATACACACTAAGTATTAGTTACTGCCAATTTTCATTATTCTGTAGATTATTATTGAACAGTTTACAAATTTTTTTTTGTAAATCATTTGTGTCTGGCAGAGAGCTGAAGAGGGTGTTTTGAAATGGTTTGGACATATGGATAGAATGAGTGAGGAAATGTTGACAGAGAGGATATTTGTCTACGAGGTGGAGGGAAGGAGGAGACCAAATTGAAGGGGGAAGGATGGGGCAAAAAAGATTTTGAGCATACAGAAGGGCGAGGCGTGCAAGGAATAGAGTGCACTAAAACGATGTGGCATACTGGGGTCAACGTGCTGTCAGTGGACTGAACTAGGGCAAGTGAAACATCTGGGGTAAACCATGGAAAGGTCTGCAAGGCTTGAATGTGGACAGGGAACTGCTTTCAGTGCATTACACATGACAGACCGAGTGTGAATGTGGCTTTTTTTTTTTTTCTGGTGCCATCTCGCTGAAGCAGGGGGTAGCTATGCTGTTTCCTGTGTAGCAGGGTAGTGACGGGAATGGATATATTTTGATGTACATGGGCATGTATGGACATTTATGTATACGAGTCAATGGGCCATTTTTCATTCATTTCCTGGCACTACCTCGCTGACACGGGAAACTGCGATCAACTTTTAATAATAATGAATACAAAAAAGGACAAATTCAGCATTAGGAATTCAAAGGGCTTACATCTAGCACCAGCACATTTCATGCACTTTCAGACTGTCGATTTAATATTTTCATATTCACCAGGATGCATTTTACATTGTTTACTATTTTGGAAGATACAAGATTAATCAAATACTATTCCAAAAATATTATACCCTCTCATTTCGTTTTATTTCTGGCAGAGAAAATATATGAAATGGCGGGGAACTAGAAGGGGAAGTGCCAGTCTGCTAACATACACTTACTCCCCATTTTAATTTAAAGGTTGTGTTTATTTCACACCCCTCTTACTCCAATGTGATGATATTTGCTAAGGATCTCTCTCGCATGTTTTATGAATGATATGTAAACTATTATAGACTCGGATTTATCTTTAAAAAGCTAATGGAGACTACCGGTTTTATTTCAGACTTCAGTATGATGTAATAGACTTCTACAGGTGTAGTGAACAGGTAAGGTAAGGCATTTAGAGAACAGGTGGATGATCCAGAGAAGTGTTATAACCATTGTCCAATTGTCAGACTTCATGAAATATTTCAATTTATCCAGATTAATGCAGATCCTTGATCTAAGTAATCTGATAAATGGCAATATAAAGTAGGCTATGTTATTAAAGCAGCCTGACAGATGCCGGTCACCACCCTCTGGCCGGAGATGTTCCCTAGGCTGCCAGTCACTGTTGTCTGGTAACAAAAGCGATTCCCTACTCCACACACACCCTTCAACTGTTTTGTCCAATACCAGCTAAGCTTTGTGTCCACCAAGCTATCACATACAAGTAAACATGGTATATCATGCACCAAAACCCCTTTTATGGGTCTCCATCTGCTTTGAGGCTGCATTCCATGCTGGAGCAGGGAAATGACTTATTGCTTCAGCAAGAGAGTGCCATTCCTGAAAACTGTGCTCCTTTCCAACTACCAGAGATAAGAACATTACTGGTATAACCACTTGCAAGTAGTGTCTAGAACAGCAATGCCTAGCCTACATTGTATGTATCCTTGCCTTCCTACACTAGGAGTCCCTTGCATCTTATTTTGGGTACCAAAATACTCAGGTCCCACTGTCTATGTGAAGTGCACTGGGCTACCAAAGTAAGCTTTGTCATCACTGTGGTAGTTGCACTGTGGGTATGAAGGCTTTTAGATAAGCCAAGTTTGAGTGTAATGTTGCAGGTGATGGACGTTCAAGTGTAACTCATGTTTGTGTGGGGAGTGTGGTTTCAGATGAGTTTGTTTGATGGGGTGGTGATCATTAGTAAGTTAGGAGGCTGGTTGTTTAATGCTTGTCATCTCATTGTGTATGTATTTTGTCAGTGTTGTGTTTGTTGGGTGGGAAGATCTGTGACGCAGGTAGTATGGGCATGCTTCTCATTTCTACCTAAAGACTGGTGGTCAGCCATGAAGCGAGTTGAGTGGGAAGGGTCTACAGCTTTTACAAAGAATCAAGTGGTACACGAGATGAATGGATATTTGTTTCATTTGTTGTGTTTGCTAAGCAGCCAGCGATTGTTTTGAGATTTGGTTTGTGTGATCTGCAGCTTTATACTTGTTTCTGACAAGATGTATTAATGTCATGCATGTCACATGATGCCTAAAATAGTTGGGGCTTCGAGTAAGCATGACTGTCCATTTAGTAAGACATTACAAAGCAGATTGGACTTGTGTCTGTAAGAGTTAAAAGGGTGACTGAAGGCTTTCATGGGGATACAGAAGATCTGTTCTGGCTGAGCCTGTTCCAACTATTCAATGTGGGGTTCCATATTTCTCATTGCAACTGTGGTGCTAAGGTGCTGTGATGTGACTGAGCTCATCTCCATATAAGAGCTTCATACTGTGTGGGAAGAAAGGGGTTATGAGATGAGAATGAAGAGGAACGGGGAAAGAACTGACCATTAAGGAACTCATTATGGTTGTTACATTTGTTAATGGACGGATTGTAAGATTCTCAGAGAGCCTGGGAAATAAGTCAGATGTTTGTTGAAAAATGGGTATGTTCACAGGTATATTAGTCCAAACGATGTTGTATGGGTGCAAAGCAAAGGCCTTAGATAATGTACTGATGAGGGTAGAACTTTCAGAAATTAAATGTTTGTGGAACAATATTGTCAGATGTGGGCTGATAAGTATTACGTTCTGCCTACACCCCTTACATTAAAGGGTGTATAATCAGCCCATAGGCCCATTAAAACATAACTCTGAAATAACAGCTGTTAACAGAGATTTGGGCTGGACACAGATTCCCTTACCATCTGGCTAACATCTGACAGCTAATGGCCGTAATTATATACCTACTTTTGAATGTTATGATGGCCAAATACCAAACACAGACAAAAATTTATAAAAATATATTTAAAATAGCAAAAATAAACATGGCTCTCGTAACATAATACAATTTATACTTGATACATAGATCTCTCCCTATCTTACTTTAATAAACATCTCAGGCAAATTTATTGGCCTCAATTACATAACATAAGGGTTTGAAATGACAGATGTGTACAGATTACATTATACATTTGTTGACAGCTTTGTATCACATCCTTCCTCTATGGCCATTCTGTGAGATTTAACCTTTGCCTTCTTACAGTTTCTATACAAATTCTTCATATCTTTCTCTCTCTTTTTTTTTTTTTTTTTTTTTTTTTTTTTTGCCGCTGTCTCCCGCGTTTGCGAGGTAGCGCAAGGAAACAGACGAAAGAAATGGCCCAACCCACCCCCATACACATGTATATACATACGTCCACACACGCAAATATACATACCTACACAGCTTTCCATGGTTTACCCCAGACGCTTCACATGCCTTGATTCAATCCACTGACAGCACGTCAACCCCGGTATACCACATCGCTCCAACTCACTCTATTCCTTGCCCTCCTTTCACCCTCCTGCATGTTCAGGCTCTGATCACACAAAATCCTTTTCACTCCATCTTTCCACCTCCAATTTGGTCTCCCTCTTCTCCTCGTTCCCTCCACCTCCGACACATATATCCTCTTGGTCAATCTTTCCTCACTCATTCTCTCCATGTGCCCAAACCATTTCAAAACACCCTCTTCTGCTCTCTCAACCACGCTCTTTATATTTCCACACCTCTCTCTTACCCTTACGTTACTTACTCGATCAAACCATCTCACACCACACATTGTCCTCAAACATCTCATTTCCAGCACATCCATCCTCCTGCGCACAACTCTATCCATAGCCCACGCCTCGCAACCATACCATTTACTTTTTCACAACCTTACCTTCATTTCTTTTCTTGAAGTGTGTGTGTGTGTGTGTTTTAAGCACTAACTCATCACAACTTGAATTATTTGAAAAAAAAAAAAAAAAAAAAAGGAGCAAAATTCCTTCCCAAAGAATCTGTAATCAATTCCCAATGCAGCCTGCCTTGCTTTTACATATATCACAGACTGTCTACTTCTCCCTGCCCATCTTTAATAGCAGCCAGACCTGCAAAAGAATTTAAAACTTTATGTTCTGGAGTGAAAAATAAAAGTAATGAATTAATTAAAAATCAGATTCCCAATTAATATATAATCAAGACAGCTCATCTATTTATTCATTTTCGTCATGTTATGATAAATGTGAACAACAAAGGCATTTACTTACTCAATATCAGTTAGAGTCTGCATCGCATACAATTACCACCTGCAAATTGTCCAAGAAAAAAATTTGAAGAAATGCACAGAATATAAAATATCTACTATTGCAAGTCTGTAAGTTCGCCCTAGTTAAACATCAATGGAATTCAGTAATCTAACCGTAAACAGAAAAAAGGTTTTCATCATTAATTACATTACAGGAAATAACATGATTTGACCACAAACTTACCTTAGTAGTATAACTAACAAGGATGAACCTCATCTTATCTGCTGAAAGAAACAATACTGTTACATGAATGACACATTGTTCAACTATAAAAAATATAAATTGCCAACTCAAAACAACCTCCCTTACATAGGGTTAAGATTCAGCTTATTTAATATACAAAGTACCACTTAAAAGTGAAAACCCCTAAATTTCCTAAATTTCTACTCAAACTGTTTTACAACGTGTATAAAGAATGCTTTCAACCTAACACTTTCAAATATGTCCACATAACAATGAAAAAATTAATTTCTCTGGTTTATTTTGGCCAATTGTAACAGTGTAGAAATTCTGCATACAGTGTATCATCCTCACACACCAAAATGTGTGCTGCACTTAGGCCTTAGGTGTCAAACAGGTGCCACCTGTACAAGTCTTATTTATTTTACCTACTTCACTGAAATCCATTTCCAAAGAGTAAAATTTCAAAATCTGTCAAATGTCACGTATACCTTACTTTATATAACTTTCTGCATCACAAACCCAATTACACTTAATACAAAGCAATGTCAAATAAACTAACAAAAGCCTCATTTGTATACATTCACTTCCTTGGTGTCAAGTGTACTCATTTGCACACATCCACACTCTTTGTACCATGTTCAATATGACTGAACTATATTTCTATCAATAATTAACTTGAGAAATGCTACAGTAGACAATCTTAGCATTCATAATGCTACCTCCCAAATGTATATGGTATATGGTTTGTCCTCTCCCTACACATAAACTGACTGAACAACTGATGGGTTGTGCTTCTAATTTTCTGTATAAGCGAAACCATACCAGCAAAGTAGTTAATACTTTATTCCAGGAATAAAAACCAAATGATTTCAAGTCAGATATCTAAGTACCAAATCAAAACCTCTAGATATCTACTGCTAATATTTTCATGTTATGAAAGATGTGAGTAAAAACGGCATTTCCAAATACTTACTTCATCTTTGCGTGCGTGCACCATACAAACTACCACCACCTGGAAAATGTTCAAAACATCTGAAGCAAAGTATATATCATAACAACTATATAGATAACTAAAATCTGTCAGTCCGCCCTAATTACATCAATGGCATTCAGCATCCTAACCGTAAACAGAATAAAGGTTTTCATCATTAATTTCATTACAGGAACTAACTTATGATTTGATCACAAACTCACTCACCTCAGTAGTACAACCAACAAGGATGGACCTCGTCTTATCTGCTGAGAGAAACAATATTGTTATATGAAAGACCATAAATTGTTCAACTCGAAAAATCTCTAAATAGCCAACTCAAAATAACTTTAATTACATAGGAAAGTACCACTTAAAAGTACAAATCCCCAAACTTCTACTCTATAAACAGCTTTACAATGTGTATAAAGAATGCATTCGACCTAACAATTTCAAAGGTGTCCATATGAGAACGAAAAAAATCATTTTAGTTTATTTTGCCCAACAGTAACATTCAAGTGTAGAAATTCTGCATACAGCAAATCATCCTAATACACCAAACGTGTGCAGCAGTTAGGCCTTCAGTGTAGAGCAGGTACCAACTGTGCAAATCTTATCATTTACTTTACCTACTTCACTGCGATTCAATTCATTTACAAAGAGTAAAATTTCAAAATTTGTCCAATTACCAGTTGCCAAACAGTGTTGTCAAATGTCACGTATACCTTAACTTATATACCTTTCAGCACCATAAACCCAATTAATACAAAGCAATGTCAAACAAACTATCAAAAGCCTCAATTGTATCATTCACTTCCTTGGTGTCAAGTATACTCATCTGCACACATCCACACTCTTGTATCATGTTCAATATGACTGAACAATATTTCTATCAATAACTAACTTGAGAAATGCTACAGTTGATAATCTTAGCATTCATGATGCTACCTTGCAAATGTTTGTCCTCTCCCCATACATAACTGACTGAACAACTGATGGGTTGTGCTTCTATTTTTCTATAGAAGCGAAACCATACCAGCAAAGTAGTTAATACTTTATTCCAGGAATAAAAACCAAATGATTTCAAGTCAGATATCTAAGTACCAAATCAAAACCTCTAGATATCTACTGCTAATATTTTCATGTTATGAAAGATGTGAGTAAACACGGCATTTCCAAATACTTACTTCATCTTTGCGTGCGTGCACCATACAAACTACCACCACCTGGAAAATGTTCAAACATCTGAAGCAAAGTATATATCGTAACAACTATATAGATAACTAAAATCTTTCAGTCCGCCCTAATTACATCAATGGCATTCAGTCACCTAACCGTAAACAGAATAAAGGTTTTCATCATTAATTTCATTACAGGAACTAACTTATGATTTGATCACAAACTCACCTCAGTAGTACAACCAACAAGGATGGACCTCGTCTTATCTGCTGAGAGAAACAATATTGTTATATGAAAGACCATAAATTGTTCAACTCGAAAAATCTCTAAATAGCCAACTCAAAATAACTTTAATTACATAGGAAAGTACCACTTAAAAGTACAAATCCCCAAACTTCTACTCTATAAACAGCTTTACAATGTGTATAAAGAATGCATTCGACCTAACAATTTCAAAGATGTCCATATGAGAACGAAAAAAATCATTTTAGTTTATTTTGCCCAACAGTAACATTCAAGTGTAGAAATTCTGCATACAGCAAATCATCCTAACACACCAAACGTGTGCAGCAGTTAGGCCTTCAGTGTAGAGCAGGTACCAACTGTGCAAATCTTATCATTTACTTTACCTACTTCACTGTGATTCAATTCATTTACAAAGACTAAAATTTCAAAATCTGTCCAATTACCAGTTGCACCAGCAACAGTGTTGTCAAATGTCATGTATACCTTAACTTATATACCTTTCTGCACCGTAAACCCAATTATACTTAATACAAAGCAATGTCAAACAAACTATCAAAAGCCTCAATTGTATCATTCACTTCCTTGGTGTCAAGTATACTCATCTGCACACATCCACACTCTTTGTATCATGTTCAATATGACTGAACAATATTTCTATCAATAACTAACTTGAGAAATGCTACAGTTGATAATCTTAGCATTCATGATGCTACCTTGCAAATGTTTGTCCTCTCCCCATACATAACTGACTGAACAACTGATGGGTTGTGCTTCTATTTTTCTATATAAGCGAAACCATACCAGCAAAGTAGTTAATACTTTATTCCAGGAATAAAAACCAAATGATTTCAAGTCGGATATCTAAGTACCAAATCAAAACCTCTAGATATCTACTGCTAATATTTTCATGTTATGAAAGATGTGAGTAAACACGGCATTTCCAAATACTTACTTCATCTTTGCGTGCGTGCACCATACAAACTACCACCACCTGGAAAACGTTCAAACATCTGAAGCAAAGTATATATCGTAACAACTATATAGATAACTAAAATCTTTCAGTCCGCCCTAATTACATCAATGGCATTCAGTAACCTAACCGTAAACAGAATAAAGGTTTTCATCATTAATTTCATTACAGGAACTAACTTATGATTTGATCACAAACTCACTCACCTCAGTAGTACAACCAACAAAGATGGACCTCGTCTTATCTGCTGAGAGAAACAATATTGTTATATGAAAGACCATAAATTGTTCAACTCGAAAAATCTCTAAATAGCCAACTCAAAATAACTTTAATTACATAGGAAAGTACCACTTAAAAGTACAAATCCCCAAACTTCTACTCTTTAAACAGCTTTACAGTATGTATAAAGAATGCATTCGACCTAACAATTTCAAAGGTGTCCATATGAGAACGAAAAAAATCATTTTAGTTTATTTTCCCCAACAGTAACATTCAAGTGTAGAAATTCTGCATACAGCAAATCATCCTAACACACCAAACATGTGCAGCAGTTAGGCCTTCAGTGTAGAGCAGGTACCAACTGTGCAAATCTTATCATTTACTTTACCTACTTCACTGCGATTCGATTCATTTACAAAGAGTAAAATTTCAAAATTTGTCCAATTACCGGTTGCACCAGCAACAGTGTTGTCAAATGTCACGTATACCTTAACTTATATACCTTTCTGCACCATAAACCCAATTATACTTAATACAAAGCAATGTCAAATTAACAAAAGCCTCAATTGTATCATTCACTTCCTTGGTGTCAAGTATACTCATCTGCACACATCCACACTCTTTGTACCATGTTCAATATGACTGAACAATATTTCTATCAATAACTAACTTGAGAAATGCTACAGTTGATAATCTTAGCATTCATGATGCTACCTTGCAAATGTTTGTCCTCTCCCCATACATAACTGACTGAACAACTGATGGGTTGTGCTTCTATTTTTCTATAGAAGCGAAACCATACCAGCAAAGTAGTTAATACTTTATTCCAGGAATAAAAACCAAATGATTTCAAGTCAGATATCTAAGTACCAAATCAAAACCTCTAGATATCTACTGCTAATATTTTCATGTTATGAAAGATGTGAGTAAACACGGCATTTCCAAATACTTACTTCATCTTTGCGTGCGTGCACCATACAAACTACCACCACCTGGAAAATGTTCAAACATCTGAAGCAAAGTATATATCGTAACAACTATATAGATAACTAAAATCTTTCAGTCCGCCCTAATTACATCAATGGCATTCAGTCACCTAACCGTAAACAGAATAAAGGTTTTCATCATTAATTTCATTACAGGAACTAACTTATGATTTGATCACAAACTCACCTCGGTAATACAACCAACAAGGATGGACCTCGTCTTATCTGCTGAGAGAAACAATATTGTTATATGAAAGACCATAAATTGTTCAACTCGAAAAATCTCTAAATAGCCAACTCAAAATAACTTTAATTACATAGGAAAGTACCACTTAAAAGTACAAATCCCCAAACTTCTACTCTATAAACAGCTTTACAATGTGTATAAAGAATGCATTCGACCTAACAATTTCAAAGGTGTCCATATGGGAACGAAAAAAATCATTTTAGTTTATTTTGCCCAACAGTAACATTCAAGTGTAGAAATTCTGCATACAGCAAATCATCCTAACACACCAAACGTGTGCAGCAGTTAGGCCTTCAGTGTAGAGCAGGTACCAACTGTGCAAATCTTATCATTTACTTTACCTACTTCACTGTGATTCAATTCATTTACAAAGAGTAAAATTTCAAAATTTGTCCAATTACCAGTTGCACCAGCAACAGTGTTGTCAAATGTCACGTATACCTTAACTTATATACCTTTCTGAACCGTAAACCCAATTATACTTAATACAAAGCAATGTCAAACAAACTATCAAAAGCCTCAATTGTATCATTCACTTCCTTGGTGTCAAGTATACTCATCTGCACACATCCACACTCTTTATATCATGTTCAATATGACTGAACAATATTTCTATCAATAACTAACTTGAGAAATGCTACAGTTGATAATCTTAGCATTCATGATGCTACCTTGCAAATGTTTGTCCTCTCCCCATACATAACTGACTGAACAACTGATGGGTTGTGCTTCTATTTTTCTATATAAGCGAAACCATACCAGCAAAGTAGTTAATACTTTATTCCAGGAATAAAAACCAAATGATTTCAAGTCGGATATCTAAGTACCAAATCAAAACCTCTAGATATCTACTGCTAATATTTTCATGTTATGAAAGATGTGAGTAAACACGGCATTTCCAAATACTTACTTCATCTTTGCGTGCGTGCACCATACAAACTACCACCACCTGGAAAACGTTCAAACATCTGAAGCAAAGTATATATCGTAACAACTATATAGATAACTAAAATCTTTCAGTCCGCCCTAATTACATCAATGGCATTCAGTAACCTAACCGTAAACAGAATAAAGGTTTTCATCATTAATTTCATTACAGGAACTAACTTATGATTTGATCACAAACTCACTCACCTCAGTAGTACAACCAACAAAGATGGACCTCGTCTTATCTGCTGAGAGAAACAATATTGTTATATGAAAGACCATAAATTGTTCAACTCGAAAAATCTCTAAATAGCCAACTCAAAATAACTTTAATTACATAGGAAAGTACCACTTAAAAGTACAAATCCCCAAACTTCTACTCTTTAAACAGCTTTACAGTATGTATAAAGAATGCATTCGACCTAACAATTTCAAAGGTGTCCATATGAGAACGAAAAAAATCATTTTAGTTTATTTTCCCCAACAGTAACATTCAAGTGTAGAAATTCTGCATACAGCAAATCATCCTAACACACCAAACGTGTGCAGCAGTTAGGCCTTCAGTGTAGAGCAGGTACCAACTGTGCAAATCTTATCATTTACTTTACCTACTTCACTGCGATTCAATTCATTTACAAAGAGTAAAATTTCAAAATTTGTCCAATTACCAGTTGCAACAGTGTTGTCAAATGTCACGTATACCTTAACTTATATACCTTTCAGCACCATAAACCCAATTAATACAAAGCAATGTCAAACAAACTATCAAAAGCCTCAATTGTATCATTCACTTCCTTGGTGTCAAGTATACTCATCTGCACACATCCACACTCTGTACCATGTTCAATATGACTGAACAATATTTCTATCAATAACTAACTTGAGAAATGCTACAGTTGATAATCTTAGCATTCATGATGCTACCTTGCAAATGTTTGTCCTCTCCCCATACATAACTGACTGAACAACTGATGGGTTGTGCTTCTATTTTTCTATAGAAGCGAAACCATACCAGCAAAGTAGTTAATACTTTATTCCAGGAATAAAAACCAAATGATTTCAAGTCAGATATCTAAGTACCAAATCAAAACCTCTAGATATCTACTGCTAATATTTTCATGTTATGAAAGATGTGAGTAAACACGGCATTTCCAAATACTTACTTCATCTTTGCGTGCGTGCACCATACAAACTACCACCACCTGGAAAATGTTCAAACATCTGAAGCAAAGTATATATCGTAACAACTATATAGATAACTAAAATCTTTCAGTCCGCCCTAATTACATCAATGGCATTCAGTCACCTAACCGTAAACAGAATAAAGGTTTTCATCATTAATTTCATTACAGGAACTAACTTATGATTTGATCACAAACTCACCTCGGTAATACAACCAACAAGGATGGACCTCGTCTTATCTGCTGAGAGAAACAATATTGTTATATGAAAGACCATAAATTGTTCAACTCGAAAAATCTCTAAATAGCCAACTCAAAATAACTTTAATTACATAGGAAAGTACCACTTAAAAGTACAAATCCCCAAACTTCTACTCTATAAACAGCTTTACAATGTGTATAAAGAATGCATTCGACCTAACAATTTCAAAGGTGTCCATATGGGAACGAAAAAAATCATTTTAGTTTATTTTGCCCAACAGTAACATTCAAGTGTAGAAATTCTGCATACAGCAAATCATCCTAACACACCAAACGTGTGCAGCAGTTAGGCCTTCAGTGTAGAGCAGGTACCAACTGTGCAAATCTTATCATTTACTTTACCTACTTCACTGTGATTCAATTCATTTACAAAGAGTAAAATTTCAAAATTTGTCCAATTACCAGTTGCACCAGCAACAGTGTTGTCAAATGTCACGTATACCTTAACTTATATACCTTTCTGAACCGTAAACCCAATTATACTTAATACAAAGCAATGTCAAACAAACTATCAAAAGCCTCAATTGTATCATTCACTTCCTTGGTGTCAAGTATACTCATCTGCACACATCCACACTCTTTATATCATGTTCAATATGACTGAACAATATTTCTATCAATAACTAACTTGAGAAATGCTACAGTTGATAATCTTAGCATTCATGATGCTACCTTGCAAATGTTTGTCCTCTCCCCATACATAACTGACTGAACAACTGATGGGTTGTGCTTCTATTTTTCTATATAAGCGAAACCATACCAGCAAAGTAGTTAATACTTTATTCCAGGAATAAAAACCAAATGATTTCAAGTCGGATATCTAAGTACCAAATCAAAACCTCTAGATATCTACTGCTAATATTTTCATGTTATGAAAGATGTGAGTAAACACGGCATTTCCAAATACTTACTTCATCTTTGCGTGCGTGCACCATACAAACTACCACCACCTGGAAAACGTTCAAACATCTGAAGCAAAGTATATATCGTAACAACTATATAGATAACTAAAATCTTTCAGTCCGCCCTAATTACATCAATGGCATTCAGTAACCTAACCGTAAACAGAATAAAGGTTTTCATCATTAATTTCATTACAGGAACTAACTTATGATTTGATCACAAACTCACTCACCTCAGTAGTACAACCAACAAAGATGGACCTCGTCTTATCTGCTGAGAGAAACAATATTGTTATATGAAAGACCATAAATTGTTCAACTCGAAAAATCTCTAAATAGCCAACTCAAAATAACTTTAATTACATAGGAAAGTACCACTTAAAAGTACAAATCCCCAAACTTCTACTCTTTAAACAGCTTTACAGTATGTATAAAGAATGCATTCGACCTAACAATTTCAAAGGTGTCCATATGAGAACGAAAAAAATCATTTTAGTTTATTTTGCCCAACAGTAACATTCAAGTGTAGAAATTCTGCATACAGCAAATCATCCTAACACACCAAACATGTGCAGCAGTTAGGCCTTCAGTGTAGAGCAGGTACCAACTGTGCAAATCTTATCATTTACTTTACCTACTTCACTGCGATTCGATTCATTTACAAAGAGTAAAATTTCAAAATTTGTCCAATTACCGGTTGCACCAGCAACAGTGTTGTCAAATGTCACGTATACCTTAACTTATATACCTTTCTGCACCATAAACCCAATTATACTTAATACAAAGCAATGTCAAATTAACAAAAGCCTCAATTGTATCATTCACTTCCTTGGTGTCAAGTATACTCATCTGCACACATCCACACTCTTTGTACCATGTTCAATATGACTGAACAATATTTCTATCAATAACTAACTTGAGAAATGCTACAGTTGATAATCTTAGCATTCATGATGCTACCTTGCAAATGTTTGTCCTCTCCCCATACATAACTGACTGAACAACTGATGGGTTGTGCTTCTATTTTTCTATAGAAGCGAAACCATACCAGCAAAGTAGTTAATACTTTATTCCAGGAATAAAAACCAAATGATTTCAAGTCAGATATCTAAGTACCAAATCAAAACCTCTAGATATCTACTGCTAATATTTTCATGTTATGAAAGATGTGAGTAAACACGGCATTTCCAAATACTTACTTCATCTTTGCGTGCGTGCACCATACAAACTACCATCACCTGGAAAATGTTCAAACATCTGAAGCAAAGTATATATCGTAACAACTATATAGATAACTAAAATCTTTCAGTCCGCCCTAATTACATCAATGGCATTCAGTAACCTAACCGTAAACAGAATAAAGGTTTTCATCATTAATTTCATTACAGGAACTAACTTATGATTTGATCACAAACTCACTCACCTCAGTAGTACAACCAACAAGGATGGACCTCGTCTTATCTGCTGAGAGAAACAATATTGTTATATGAAAGACCATAAATTGTTCAACTCGAAAAATCTCTAAATAGCCAACTCAAAATAACTTTAATTACATAGGAAAGTACCACTTAAAAGTACAAATCCCCAAACTTCTACTCTATAAACAGCTTTACAATGTGTATAAAGAATGCATTCGACCTAACAATTTCAAAGGTGTCCATATGGGAACGAAAAAAATCATTTTAGTTTATTTTGCCCAACAGTAACATTCAAGTGTAGAAATTCTGCATACAGCAAATCATCCTAACACACCAAACGTGTGCAGCAGTTAGGCCTTCAGTGTAGAGCAGGTACCAACTGTGCAAATCTTATCATTTACTTTACCTACTTCACTGTGATTCAATTCATTTACAAAGAGTAAAATTTCAAAATTTGTCCAATTACCAGTTGCACCAGCAACAGTGTTGTCAAATGTCACGTATACCTTAACTTATATACCTTTCTACACCGTAAACCCAATTATACTTAATACAAAGCAATGTCAAACAACTATCAAAAGCCTCAATTGTATCATTCACTTCCTTGGTGTCAAGTATACTCATCTGCACACATCCACACTCTTTGTACCATGTTCAATATGACTGAACAATATTTCTATCAATAACTAACTTGAGAAATGCTACAGTTGATAATCTTAGCATTCATGATGCTACCTTGCAAATGTTTGTCCTCTCCCCATACATAACTGACTGAACAACTGATGGGTTGTGCTTCTAATTTTCTATATAAGCGAAACCATACCAGCAAAGTAGTTACTACTTTATTCCAGGAATAAAAACCAAATGATTTCAAGTCAGATATCTAAGTACCAAATCAAAACCTCTAGATATCTACTGATAATATTTTCATGTTATGAAAGATGCGAGTAAACACGGCATTTCCAAATACTTACTTCATCTTTGCGTGCGTGAACCATACAAACTACCACCACCTGGAAAATGTTCAAAACATCTGAAGCAAAGTATATATCATAACAACTATATAGATAACTAAAATCTTTCAGTCCGCCCTAATTACATCAATGGCATTCAGTCACCTAACCGTAAACAGAATAAAGGTTTTCATCATTAATTTCATTACAGGAACTAACTTATGATTTGATCACAAACTCACCTCGGTAATACAACCAACAAGGATGGCCCTCGTCTTATCTGCTGAGAGAAACAATATTGTTACATGAAGGACCATAAATTGTTCAACTCAAAAAAATCTCAACATAGCTAACTCAAAACAACTTTCCTTACATGAGGTTCAGATTTAGCTTATTTAAACTATAAAGTACCACTAAAAACTGAAAATCCCCATACTCCTAAAATGTTTGCTGGGAAATAGTGCAAATGACTCGGAGATGTATAAAAGAAAGAGGCAGGAGGTCAAAAGAAAGGTGCAAGAGGTGAAAAAGAGGGCAAATAGGAGTTGGGGTGAGAGAATCGTTAACTTTTAGGGAGAATAAAAAGATGTTTGTACAAAGACAAAGGGGATAAAGGTCAGTGTTCAAGTTAGTGAGGTATAAGTTTGTTGAGTATTCCTGGGAAATTATATGGGAGGGTATTAATTGAGAGGGTGAAGGCATGTACAGAGCAGCAGATTGGGGAAGAGCTGTGTGGTTTCAGAAGCGGTAGAGGATGTGTGGATCTGGTGTTTGCTTTGAAGAATGTATGTGAGAAATACTTAGAAAAGCAAATGGATTTGTATGTAGCATTTATGGATATGGAGAAGGAATAAAAGAGTTGAAAGAGATGCTCTGTGGAAGGTATTAAGTATATATGGTGTGGGAGGCAAGTTGTTAGAAGCAGTGAAAAGTTTTTATCGAGGATGTAAGGCATGTGTACGTGTAGGAAGAGAGGAAAGTGATTGGTTCTCGGTGAATGTAGGTTTGCGGCAGGGGTGTGTGATGTTTCCATGGTTATTTAATTTGTTTATGGTTGGGGTTGTTAGGGAGGTGAATGCAAGAGTTTTGGAAAGAGGGGCAAGTATGCTGTCTGTTGTGGATGAGAGAGCTTGGGAGGAGAGTCAGTTGTTGTTTGCTGATGATACAGTGCTGGTGGCTGATTCATATGAGAAACTGCAGAAGCTGGTGACAGAGTTTGGTAAAGTGTGTGAAAGAAGAAGGTTGAGAGTAAATGTGAACAAGAGCAAGGTTATTAGGTACAGTAGGGTTGAGGGTCAAGTCAATTGGGAGGTAAGTTTGAATGGAGAAAAACTGGAGGAAGTGAAGTGTTTTAGATGTCTGGGAGTGGATTTGGCAGCGGATGGAACCATGGTAGCGGAAGAGAATCATAGGGTGGGGGAGGGGGCAAAAATTCTGGGAGCCTTGAAGAACGTTTGGAAGTCGAGAACATTATCTCAGAAAGCAAAAATGGGTATGTTTGAAAGAATACTAGTTCCAACAATGTTGTATGGTTGTGAGGCATGGGCTATGGATAGAGTTGTGTGGAGGAGGGTGGATGTGCTGGAAATGAGATGTTTGAGAACAATATGTGGTGTAAGGTGGTTTGATCGAGTAAGTAATAATAGGGTAAGAGATGTGTGGCCACAAAAAGAGAGTGGTTGAGAGAGCAAAAGAGGGTGTTTTGAAATGGTTTGGCCACATGGAGAGAATGAGTGATGAAAGATTGACCAAGAGGATACATGTGTCAGAGGTGGAGGGAACGAGAAGTGGGAGACCAAATTGGAGGTGAAAAGATGGAGTGAAAAAGATTTTGAGTGATCGGGGCCTGAACGTGCAGGATGGTGAAAGGCGCGAAAGGAATAGAGTGAATTGGAATGATGTGGTATAACGGGGTCATCGTGCTGTCAATGGATTGAATCAGGGCATGTGAAGCGTCTGGGGTAAACCATAGAAAGTTCTGTGGGGCCTGGATGTGGAAAGGGAGCTGTGGTTTCAGTGCATTATTACATGACAGCTAGAGACTGAGTGTGAACGAATGTGGCCTTTGTATTCATTCTTAGTGCTACCTCGCACACATGAGGGGGGAGGGGGTTGTTATTCCATGTGTGGCGAGATGGCAATGGGAATGAATAAAGGCAGACATTATGAATTATGTACACAAGTGTATATGTATGTGTATATATATGTATACACTGAGATGTATAGGTATGTATATTTGCGTGTGTGGATGTGTATGTATATACATGTGCATGTGTAGGGCCATTCTTTCGTCTGTTTCCTTGCGCTACCTCGCTAACGCGGGAGACAGCGACAAAGCAAAATAAATAAATAATAAAAATAATAATAAGTACATGCCTTCACCCTCTCAATCAATACCCCCCCATATAATTTACCAGGAATACTCAACAAACTTATACCTCTGTAATTTGAGCACTCACTCTTATCCCCTTTGCCTTTGTACAATGGCACTATGCACGCATTCCGCCAATCCTCAGGCACCTCACCATGAGTCATACATACATTAAATAACCTTACCAACCAGTCAACAATACAGTCACCCCCTTTTTTTTTTATAAATTCCACTGCAATACCATCCAAACCTGCTGCCTTGCCGGCTTTCATCTTCCGCAAAGCTTTTACTACCTCTTCTCTGTTTACCAAATCATCTTCCCTAACCCTCTCACTTTGCACACCACCTCGACCAAAACATCCTATATCTGCCACTCTATCATCAAACACATTCAACAAACCTTCAAAATACTCACTCCATCTTCTCACATCACCACTACTTGTTATCACCTCCCCATTTGCGCCCTTCACTGAAGTTCCCATTTGCTCCCTTGTCTTACGCACTTTATTTACCTCCTTCCAGAACATTTTTTTCTTCTCCCTAAAATTTAATGATACTCTCTCACCCCAACTCTCATTTGCCCTTTTTTTCACCTCTTGCACCTTTCTCTTGACCTCCTGTCTCTTTCTTTTATACATCTCACACTCAATTGCATTTTTTCCCTGCAAAAATCGTCCAAATGCCTCTCTCTTCTCTTTCACTAATACTCTTACTTCTTCATCCCACCACTCGCTACCCTTTCTAATCAACCCACCTCCCACTCTTCTCATGCCACAAGCATCTTTTGCGCAATCCATCACTGATTCCCTAAATACATCCCATTCCTCCCCCACTCCCCTTACTTCCATTGTTCTCACCTTTTTCCATTCTGTACTCAGTCTCTCCTGGTACTTCCTCACACAGGTCTCCTTCTCAAGCTCACTTACTCTCACCACCCTCTTCACCCCAACATTCACTCTTCTTTTCTGAAAACCCATACAAATCTTCACCTTAGCCTCCACAAGATAATGATCAGACATCCCTCCAGTTGCACCTCTCAGCACATTAACATCCAAAAGTCTCTTTCGCACGCCTGTCAATTAACACGTAATCCAATAACGCTCTCTGGCCATCTCTCCTACTTACATACGTATACTTATGTATATCTCGCTTTTTAAACCAGGTATTCCCAATCATCAGTCCTTTTTCAGCACATAAATCTACAAGCTCTTCACCATTTCCATTTACAACACTGAACACCCCATGTATACCAATTATTCCCTCAACTGCCACATTACTCACCTTTGCATTCAAATCACCCATCACTATAACCCGGTCTCGTGCATCAAAACCACTAACACACTCATTCAGCTGCTCCCAAAACATTTGCCTCTCATGACCTTTCTTCTCATGCCCAGGTGCATATGCACCAATAATCACCCACCTCTCTCCATCAACTTTCAGTTTTACCCATATTAATCGAGAATTTACTTTCTTACATTCTATTACATACTCCCACAACTCCTGTTTCAGGAGTATTGCTACTCCTTCCCTTGCTCTTGTCCTCTCACTAACCCCTGACTTTACTCCCCAGACATTCCCAAACCACTCTTCCCCTTTACCCTTGAGCTTCGTTTCACTCAGAGCCAAAACATCCAGGTTCCTTTCCTCAAACATACTACCTATCTCTCCTTTTTTCACATCTTGGTTACATCCACACACATTTAGGCACCCCACTCTGAGCCTTCGAGGAGGATGAGCACTCCCTGCGTGACTCCTTCTTCTGTTTCCCATTTTAGAAAGTTAATACAAGGAGGGGAGGATTTCTGGCCCCCCGCTCCCGTCCCCTCTAGTCACTTTCTACGACACGCGAGGAATACGTGGGAAGTATTCTTTCACCCTATCCCCAGGGATAATATACATATATATATACATATACACAGACACACACATATACACACACATACATATATATATACATATGAAAAATGTAAGAAACAATTTAGAAAACTGAAACTTCTAGCTTGAAATGAATGAAAAAATGAATGTCACATAATGGTTCAACCTCTGGCTATGGAAAAAGGAAATGTATAATTTATTTACACAAACGTCAATAGCAGTTCTCATCAATTTAACCACTATCAATAAGCTTCAATGTCTAAGCTACATTTTTCTCCAATTTCTCTATTTTCTTGTCAAAACACCATGTATGAAAACTATCACTCCAGTAACACAACTATAAACATTTACTTCCCCTTTAAAAAAAGGTTCTGGGGAAGTCTGTCTCGATACACTGCGGGAAACTCTACCACCTGGCGAGGTTTGTGTTGCAATGGTTCCCGATTCACAAACATAGTAGCATCACTGGTGGGCCAAGGTAGTTCCGTTTGCGAAGATTGGGGAAGAGCAGTGTGGTTTCAGAAGTGGTAGAGGATGTGTGGATCAGGTGTTTGCTTTGAAGAATGTATGTGAGAAATACTTAGAAAAGCAAATGGATTTGTATGTAGCATTTATGGATCTGGAGAAGGCATATGATAGAGTTGATAGAGATGCTCTGTGGAAGGTATTAAGAATATATGGTGTGGGAGGAAAGTTGTTAGAAGCAGTGAAAAGTATTTATCGAGGATGTAAGGCATGTGTACGTGTAGGAAGAGAGGAAAGTGATTGGTTCTCGGTGAATGTAGGTTTGCTGCAGGGGTGTGTGATGTCTCCATGGTTGTTTAATTTGTTTATGGATGGGGTTGTTAGGGAGGTGAATGCAAGAGTTTTGGAAAGAGGGGCAAGTATGAAGTCTGTTGGGGATAAGAGAGCTTGGGAAGTGAGTCAGTTGTTGTTCGCTGATGATACAGCGCTGGTGGCTGATTCATGTGAGAAACTGCAGAAGCTGGTGACTGAGTTTGGTAAAGTGTGTGGAAGAAGAAAGTTAAGAGTAAATGTGAATAAGAGCAAGGTTATTAGGTACAGTAGGGTTGAGGGTCAAGTCAATTGGGAGGTGAGTTTGAATGGAGAAAAACTGGAGGAAGTGAAATGTTTTAGATATCTGGGAGTGGATCTGGCAGCGGATGGAACCACGGAAGCGGAAGTGGATCATAGGGTGGGGGAGGGGGCGAAAATTCTCGGGGCCTTGAAGAATGTGTGGAAGTCGAGAACATTGCCTCAGAAAGCAAAAATGGGTATGTTTGAAGGAATAGTGGTTCCAACAATGTTGTATGGTTGCGAGGCGTTGGCTATGGATAGAGTTGTGCGCAGGAGGATGGATGTGCTGGAAATGAGATGTTTGAGGTGGTTTGATCGAGTGAGTAACGTAAGGGTAAGAGAGATGTGTGGAAATAAAAAGAGCGTGGTTGAGAGAGCAGAAGAGAGTGTTTTGAAGTGGTTTGGGCACATGGAGAGAATGAGTGAGGAAAGATTGACCAAGAGGATATATGTGTCGGAGGTGGAGGGAACGAGGAGAAGAGGGAGACCAAATTGGAGGTGGAAAGATGGAGTGAAAAAGATTTTGTGTGATCGGGGCCTGAACATGCAGGAGGGTGAAAGGAGGGCAAGGAATAGAGTGAATTGGAACGATGTGGTATACCGGGGTTGACGTGCTGTCAGTGGAGTGAATCAAGGCATGTGAAGCGTCTGGGGTAAACCATGGAAAGCTGTGTAGGTATGTATATTTGCGTGTGTGGACGTATGTATATACATGTGTATGGGGGGGGGGGGCATTTCTTTCGTCTGTTTCCTTGCGCTACCTCGCAAACGCAGGAGACAGCGACAAAGTATAATAAAATATAAAAAAAATAATAATAAGTGTTTTGGGAGCAGCTGAATGAGTGTGTTAGTGGTTTTAATGCACAAGACCGGGTTATAGTGATGGGTGATTTGAATGCAAAGGTGAGTAATGTGGCAGTTCAGGGAATAATTGGTATACATGGAGTGTTCAGTGTTGTAAATGGAAATGGTGAAGAGCTTGTAGATTTATGTGCTGAAAAAGGACTGGTGATTGGGAATACCTGGTTTAAAAAGCGAGATATACATAAGTATACGTATGTAAGTAGGAGAGATGGCCAGAAAGCGTTATTGGATTACGTGTTAATTGATAGGCGCACGAAAGAGACTTTTGGATGTTAATGTGCTGAGAGGTGCAACTGGAGGGATGTCTGATCATTATCTTGTGGAAGCAAAGGTGAAGATTTGCGGGGGTTTTCAGAAAAGAAGAGAGAATGTTAGGGTGAAGAGAGTGGTGAGAGTAAGTGAGCTTGGGAAGGAGACTTGTGTGAGGAAGTACCAGGAGACACTGAGTACAGAACGGAAAAAGGTGAGAACAAAGGAGGTAAGGGGAGTGGGGGAGGAATGGGATGTATTTAGGGAAGCAGTGATGGCTTGCGCAAAAGATGCTTGTGGCATGAGAAGCGTGGGAGGTGGGTTGATTAGAAAAGGTAGTGAGTGGTGGGATGAAGAAGTAAGATTATTAGTGAAAGAGAAGAGAGAGGCATTTGAATGATTTTTGCAGGGGAAAAATGCAGATGAGTGGGAGAGGTATAAAAGAAAGAGGCAGGAGGTCAAGAGAAAGGTGCAAGAGGTGAAAAAGAGGGCAAATGAGAGTTGGGGTGAGAGAGTATCATTAAATTTCAGGGAGAATAAAAAGATGTTTTGGAAGGAGGTAAATAAAGTGCGTAAGACAAGGGAGCAAATGGGAACTTCAGTGAAGGGGGCTAATGGGGAGGTGATAAGTAGTGGTGATGTGAGAAGGAGATGGAATGAGTATTTTGAAGGTTTGTTGAATGTGTTTGATGATAGAGTGGCAGATGTGGGGTGTCTTGGTCGAGGTGGTGCGCAAAGTGAGAGGGTTAGGGAAAATGATTTGGTAAAGAGAGAAGTAGTAGTAAAAGCTTTACGGAAGATGAAAGCCGGCAAAGCAGCAGGTTTGGACGGCATTGCAGTGGAATTTATTAAAAAAGGGGGTGACTGTATTGTTAACTGGTTGGTAAGGTTATTTAACATATGTATGATTCATGGTGAGGTGCCTGAGGATTGGCGGAATGCTTCCATAGTGCCATTGTACAAAGGCAAAGGGGATAAGAGAGTGTTCAAATTACAGAGGTATAAGTTTGTTGAGTATTCCTGGCAAATTATATGGGAGGGTATTGATTGAGAGGGTGAAGGCATGTACTGAGCATCAGATTGGGGAAGAGCAGTGTGGTTTCAGAAGTGGTAGAGGATGTGTGGATCAGGTGTTTGCTTTGAAGAATGTATGCGAGAAATACTTAGAAAAACAAATGGATTTGTATGGAGCATTTATGGATCTAGAGAAGGCATATGATAGATTTGATAGAGATGCTCTGTGGAAGGCATTAAGAATATATGGTGTGGGAGGCAAGTTGTTAGAAGCAGTGAAAAGTTTTTATCAAGGATGTAAGGCATGTGTACGTGTAGGAAGAGAGGAAAGTGATTGGTTCTCAGTGAATGTAGGTTTGCTGCAGGGGTGTGTGATGTTTCCATGGTTGTTTAATTTGTTTATGGATGGGGTTGTTAGGGAGGTGAATGCAAGTTTTGGAAAGAGGGGCAAGTATGCAGTCTCTTGTGGATGAGAGAGCTTGGGAAGTGAGTCAGTTGTTGTTCGCTGATGATACAGCGCTGGTGGCTGATTCATGTAAGAAACTGCAGAAGCTGGTGACTGAGTTCGGTAAAGTGTGTGAAAGAAGAAAGTTAAGGGTAAATGTGAATAAGAGCAAGGTTATTAGGTACAGTAGGGTTGAGGGTCAAGTCAATTGGGAGGTAAGTTTGAATGGAGAAAAGCTGGAGGAAGTGAAGTGTTTTAGATATCTGGAGTGGATCTGGCAGCGGATGGAACCATGGAAGCGGAAGTGAATCATAGGGTGGGGGAGGGGGCCAAAATTCTGGGAGCCTTGAAGAATGTCTGGAAGTCGAGAACATTATCTCAGAAAGCAAAAATGAGTATGTTTGAAGGAATAGTCGTTCCAACAATGTTGTATGATTGTGAGGCGTGGGCTATGGATAGACTTGTGCGCAGAAGGGTGGATGTGCTGGAAATGAGATGTTTGAGGACAATATGTCGTGAGAGGTGGTTTGATCAAGTAAGTAATGTAAAGGTGAGAGAGATGTGTGGAAATAAAAAGAGTGTGGTTGAGAGAGCAGAAGAGGGTGTTTTGAAATGGTTTGGTCACATGGAGAGAATGAGTGGGGAAAGATTGACCAAGAGGATATGTGTCAGAGGTGGAGGGAACGAGGAGAAGTGGGAGACCAAATTGGAGGTGGAAGGATGGAGTGAAAAAGATTTTGAGTGATCGGGGCCTGAACATGCAGGAGGGTGAAAGGCGTGCAAGGAATAGAGTGAATTGGAACGATGTGGTATACCGGGGTTGACGTACTGTCAATGGATTGACCCAGGGCATGTGAAGCATCTGGGGTAAACCATGCAAAGGGTGTGGGGCCTGGATGTGGAAAGGGAGCTGTGGTTTCGGTGCATTATTATATGACAGAGACTGAGTGTGAACGAATGGGGCCTTTGGTGTTTTTCCTAGCGCTACCTCGCACACATGAGGGGGGAGGGGGTTGTTATTCCATGTGTGGCGAGGGGAACAAAGGCAGACAGTATGAATTATGTACATATGTATATATGTATATGTCTGTGTGTGTATATATATGTATACATTGAGATGTATAGGTATGTATATTGTGCATGTGTGGACATGTATGTATATACATGTGTATGTGGGCGGGTTGGGCCATTCTTTCGTCTGTTTCCTTGCGCTACCTCGCTAACGCGGGAGACAGCGACAAAGCAAAATAATAATAAAATAAATAATATCTTTTTCACTCCATCTTTGCACCTCCAATTTGGTCTCCCACTTCTCCTCGTTCCCTCCACCTCTGACACATATATCCTCTTGGTCAATCTTTCCTCACAACTCTATCCATAGCCCATGCCTCGCAACCATACAACATTGTTGGAACTAGTATTCCTTCAAACATACCCATTTTTGCTTTTCGAGATAATGTTCTCGACTTCCACACATTCCTCAAGGCTCCCAGAATTTTCGCCCCCTCCCCCACCGCATGATTCACTTACGCTTCCATCAGCTGCCAAATCCAGTCCCAGATATCTAAAACACTTCACTTACTTCAGTTTTTCTCCATTCAAACTTACCTCCCAATTGACTTGTCCCTTAGCCCTACTATACCAAATAACCTTGCACTTATTCACATTTACTCTCAGCTTTCTTCTTTCACACACTTTACCAAACTCAGTCACCAGCATCTGCAGTTTCTCACACAAATCAGCCACCAGCGCTGTATCATCAGCGAACAACAACTGACTCACTTACCAAGTTCTCTCAACCACAAGAGACTGCATACTTGCCCCTCTTTCCAAGACTTTTGCATTCACTTCCCTAACAACCTCATCCATGAACAAATTAAACAACCATGGAGAAATCAAGCACCTCTGCCGCAAACCAACATTCAGTGAAAACCAATCACTTTCCTCTCTTCATACACATACACATGCCTTACATCCACGATAAAAACTTTTTACTGCCTCTAACAACTTACCTCCCACACCATATATTCTTAATACCTTCCACAGAGCATCTCTATCAACTCTATCATATGCCTTCTCTAGATCCATAAATGCTACATACAAATCCATTTGCTTTTCAAAGTATTTATCATTTTTCAAAGCAAACACCTGATCCACACATCCTCTACCACTTCTGAAACCACACTGCTCTTCCCCAATCTGATGCTCTGCACATACCTTGATCCTCTCAATCAATATCCTCCCATATGATTTTCCCGGAATACTCAACAAACTTTTTTTTTTTTATATTATTATACTTTGTCGCTGTCTCCCGCGTTTGCGAGGTAGCGCAAGGAAACAGATGAAAGAAATGGCCCAACCCCCCCCCCCATACACATGTATATACATACGTCCACACACGCAAATATACATACCTACACAGCTTTCCATGGTTTACCCCAGACGCTTCACATGCCCTGCTTCAATCCACTGACAGCACGTCAACCCCGGTATACCACATCGCTCCAATTCTCTCTATTCCTTGCCCTCCTTTCACCCTCCTGCATGTTCAGGCCCCGATCACACAAAATCTTTTTCACTCCATCTTTCCACCTCCAATTTGGTCTCCCTCTTCTCCTTCTTCCCTCCACCTCCGACACATATATCCTCTTGGTCAATCTTTCCTCACTCATTCTCTCCATGTGCCCAAACCACTTCAAAACACCCTCTTCTGCTCTCTCAACCACGCTCTTTTTATTTCCACACATCTCTCTTACCCTTACGTTACTCACTCGATCAAACCACCTCACACCACACATTGTCCTCAAACATCTCATTTCCAGCACATCCATCCTCCTGCGCACAACTCTATCCATAGTCCACGCCTCGCAACCATACGACATTGTTGGAACCACTATTCCTTCAAACATACCCATTTTTGCTTTCCGAGATAATGTTCTCGACTTCCACACATTCTTCAAGGCCCCCAGGATTTTCGCCCCCTCCCCCACCCTATGATCCACTTCCGCTTCCATGGTTCCATCCGCTGCCAGATCCACTCCCAGATATCTAAAACACTTCACTTCCTCCAGTTTTTCTCCATTCAAACTCACCTCCCAATTGACTTGACCCTCAACCCTACTGTACCTAATAACCTTGCTCTTATTCACATTTACTCTTAACTTTCTTATTTCACACACTTTTCCAAACTCAGTCACCAGCTTCTGCAGTTTCTCACATGAATCAGCCACCAGCGCTGTATCATCAGCGAACAACAACTGACTCACTTCCCAAGCTCTCTCATCCCCAACAGACTTCATACTTGCCCCTCTTTCCAAAACTCTTGCATTTACCTCCCTAACAACCCCATCCATAAACAAATTAAACAACCATGGAGACATCACACACCCCTGCCGCAAACCTACATTCACTGAGAACCAATCACTTTCCTCTCTTCCTACACGTACACATGCCTTACATCCTCGATGAAAACTTTTCACTGCTTCTAACAACTTTCCTCCCACACCATATATTCTTAATACCTTCCACAGAGCATCTCTATCAACTCTATCATATGCCTTCTCCAGATCCATAAATGCTACATACAAATCCATTTGCTTTTCTAAGTATTTCTCACATACATTCTTCAAAGCAAACACCTGATCCACACATCCTCTACCACTTCTGAAACCACACTGCTCTTCCCCAATCTGATGCTCTGTACATGCCTTCACCCTCTCAATCAATACCCTCCCATATAATTTACCAGGAATACTCAACAAACTTATTCCTCTGTAATTTGAGCACTCACTCTTATCCCCTTTGCCTTTGTACAATGGCACTATGCACGCATTCCGCCAATCCTCAGGCACCTCACCATGAGTCATACATACATTAAATAACCTTACCAACCAGTCAACAATACAGTCACCCCCTTTTTTAATAAATTCCACTGCAATACCATCCAAACCTGCTGCCTTGCCGGCTTTCATCTTCCGCAAAGCTTTCACTACCTCTTCTCTGTTTACCAAATCATTTTCCCTAACCCTCTCACTTTGCACACCACCTTGACCAAAACACCCTATATCTGCCACTCTATCATCAAACACATTCAACAAACCTTCAAAATACTCACTCCATCTCCTTCTCACATCACCACTACTTGTTATCACCTCCCCACTTGCGCCCTTCACCGAATTTCCCATTTGCTCCCTTGTCTTACGCACTTTATTTACCTACTTCCAGAACATCTTTTTATTCTCCCTAAAATTTAATGATTCTCACCCCAACTCTCATTTGCCCTTTTTTTCACCTCTTGCACCTTTCTCTTGACCTCCTGTCTCTTTCTTTTATACATCTCACACACAATTGCATTTTTTCCCTGCAAAAATCGTCCAAATGCCTCTCTCTTCTCTTTCACTAATACTCTTACTTCTTCATCCCACCACTCACTACCCTTTCTAATCAACCCACCTCCCACTCTTCTCATGCCACAAGCATCTTTTGCGCAATCCATCACTGATTCCCTAAATACATCCCATTCCTCCCCCACTCACCTTACTTCCATTGTTCTCACCTTTCTCCATTCTGTACTCAGTCTCTCCTGGTACTTCCTCACACAGGTCTCCTTCTCAAGCTCACTTACTCTCACCACCCTCTTCACCCCAACATTCACTCTTCTTTTCTGAAAACCCATACAAATCTTCACCTTAGCCTCCACAAGATAATGATCAGACATCCCTCCAGTTGCACCTCTCAGCACATTAACATCCAAAAGTCTCTTTCGCACGCCTGTCAATTAACACGTAATCCAATAACGCTCTCTGGCCATCTCTCCTACTTACATAAGTGTACTTATGTATATCTCGCTTTTTAAACCAGGTATTCCCAACCATCAGTCCTTTTTCAGCACATAAATCTACAAGCTCTTCACCATTTCCATTTACAACACTGAACACCCCATGTATACCAATTATTCCCTCAACTGCCACATTACTCACCTTTGCATTCAAATCACCCATCACTATGACCCGGTCTCGTGCATCAAAACCACTAACACACTCATTCAGCTGCTCCCAAAACACTTGCCTCTCTTGATCTTTCTTCTCATGCCCAGGTGCATATGCACCAATAATCACCCACCTCTCTCCATCAACTTTCAGTTTTACCCATATTAATCGAGAATTTACTTTCTTAACACTATCACATACTCCCACAATTCCTGTTTCAGGAGTATTGCTACTCCTTCCCTTGCTCTTGTCCTCTCACTAACCCCTGACTTTACTCCCCAGACATTCCCAAACCACTCTTCCCCTTTACCCTTGAGCTTCGTTTCACTCAGAGCCAAAACATCCAGGTTCCTTTCCTCAAACATACTACCTATCTCTCCTTTTTTCACATCTTGGTTACATCCACACACATTTAGGCACCCCACTCTGAGCCTTCGAGGAGGATGAGCACTCCCCGCGTGACTCCTTCTTCTGTTTCCCATTTTAGAAAGTTAATACAAGGAGGGGAGGATTTCTGGCCCCCCGCTCCCGTCCCCTCTAGTCGCTTTCTACGACACGCGAGGAATATGTGGGAAGTATTCTTTCACCCCTATCCCCAGGGATAATATACATATACATATACACATACACACACATACACATACATACGCACATATACACACACACACATACATATATATACATATGAGAAATGTAAGAAACAATTTAGAAAACTGAAACTTCTAGCTTGAAATGAATGAAAAAAAAGAATGTCACATAATGGTTCAACCTCTGGCTATGGAAAAAAGGAACTGTATAATTCATTTACACAAATGTCAATAGCAGTTCTCATCAATTTAACCACTGTATCAATATCCCTGGGGATAGGGGAGAAAGAATACTTCCCACGTATTCCCTGCGTGTCGTAGAAGGCGACTAAAAGGGAAGGGAGCGGGGGGCTGGAAATCCTCCCCTCTCGTTTTTTTTTTTTTCCAAAAGAAGGAACAGAGGAGGGGTCCAGGTGAGGATATTCCCTCAAAGGCCCAGTCCTCTGTTCCTAACGCTACCTCGCTATTGCGGGAAATAGCGAATAGTATGAAAAAAAAAAAAAAAAAAAAAAAAAAAAAATCAATAAGCTTCAATGTCTAAGCTACATTTTTCTCCAATTTCACTATTTTCCTTCACATTTTCAATTGTGTCTGAAGGTTCTACTTCAAGAGTGATTGTTTTTCCAGTAAGGGTCTTCACATCTTGTTGTTACATCAACAAACTTATACCTCTGTAATTTG
Source organism: Panulirus ornatus (assembly GCF_036320965.1). Classification (NCBI taxonomy): domain Eukaryota; kingdom Metazoa; phylum Arthropoda; class Malacostraca; order Decapoda; family Palinuridae; genus Panulirus; species Panulirus ornatus. Next base: position 43,058,470 of record NC_092229.1, read on the forward strand.
AGCACTCACCTTTACCTCCTTTGCCTTTGTACAATGGCACTATGCAAGCATTCTGCCAATCCTCAGGCACCTCACCATGAGACATACATACGTTAAATAACCTTACCAACCAGTCAATAACAGTCACATCCTTTTTTTAATAAATTCCACTGCAATACCATCCAAACCCACTGCCTTGCCGGCTTTCATCTTCTGGAAAGCTTTTACTACCTCTTCTCTGTTTACCAAATCATCCTCCCTAACCCTCTCACTTTGTACACCACCTCGACCAAAACACCCTATATCTGCCACTCTATCATCAAACACATTCAACAAACCTTCAAAATACTCACTCCATTTCCTTCTCACATCACCACTACTTGTTATCACCTACCCATTAGCCCCCGTCACTGATGTTCCCATTTGTTCCCTTGTCTTATGCTCTTTATTTACCTCCCTCCAAAACATTTTTATTCTCCCTAAAATCTAATGATACTCTCTCACCCCAACTCTCATTTGCCCTCTTTTTCACCTCATGCACCTTTCTCTTGACCTTCTGCCTCTTTCTTTTATATATCTCCCACTCATTTGTATCATTTCCCTGCAAAAATCGTCCAAATGCCTCTCTTCTCTTTCACTAATAATCTTACTTCCTCATCCCGCCACTCACTACCCTTTCTAATCTCCCCACTTCCCATGCTTCTCATGCCACAAGCATCTTTTGTGCAAGCCATCACTGCTTCCCTAAATACCTCCCATTCCTCCCCCACTCCCCTTACGTCCTTTGTTCTCACCTTTTTCCATTCTGTACTCAGTCTCTCCTGGTACTTACTCACACAAGTCTCCTTCTCAAGCTCACTTACTCTCACCACTCTCTCCATCCCAACATTTTCTCTTCTTTTCTGAAAACCTCTACAAATCTTAACCTTCGCCTCCAAAAGATAATGATCAGATATCCCCCCAGTTGCACCTCTCAGCACATTAACATCCAAAAGTCTCTCACGCCCCTGTCAATTAACACTAAATCCAATAACACTCTCTGGCCATCTCTCCTACTTTCATACATATACTTAGGTACATCTTTCTTTTTAAACCAGGTATTCCCAATCACTAGTCCTTTTTCAGCTCACAAATCTACAAGCTCTTCACCATTTCCATTTACAACACTGAACACCCCATGTACACCAATCATTCCCCCAAATGCCATATTACTCACCTATGCATTCAAAGGTGAGTTTACTGGGTCTAAAACCTGCAAATTCTTCATATGAAGAGAAACAAGTACATTAATACAGTTTGACATATCTAACCTGAGCCTTATGGGTCAGATCAAGCACGTCTTCCGTAAAACAGGTCATGAATATCAATAACACACAGATGACAAAGATATGACCAAGATGGATAAAGCATACCTCAAGTCTATGCTAATATCATTGACCAATACCTGAACAAAGATGGATCCAATAGGCCAGTATGAAGCTGACCCTTCTTTATACATATGATACATCTGGTAGGCTGCCATGAAGTAACTCCTTCCTTTATCTCACACATCTGCAAAATAATAAGTTTCTGAAAACATTTACTGAAACAGTAGTCAAAATATCTGCTGTAGCCATAAATCAGAAACATTCCCAAAGGCATAATCAGTTTTCATTTGTCCTTATCTTAGTTCATTTTCGTTACAAGATTCCATACTTAAGAGCAATAAACCAACAATTGTTTTTAATATATTTGCGTGTGTCATCATCAAACAATAAACGAATGACTTCCAAAGTCTCTTCATCGCTTACAGACTACATACTTGCACTTTTCCTCAAGACCCTTGCATTTATGTGTCTTGCCATCTCATTTGTCAAACTAAAAGGGGCCAGAATGACATTATACAATCTTCCGATATGTCAGTCTTCACCTAGAATACTTGCTCTCCTCTGTACCTACTTCCACAAATGCCTTATACACTTGATAAAAACATCCTCCTCTGTACCTACTTCCACAAATGCCTTATACACTTGATAAAAACATCCTATCAAGTCTAATTCCTACTTTCTCAACATATATTCATAATAACTTCCACAAGGCATCCTTATATTTTTTTCCTTATCTATAAATGCCACACACAATTACCTCTGTTCCTTTAAGTATTTCTGATACAAAACTGAAAGTATACATAATCCAGAAATCCTATCACTCCTAAAACCACAATGTTCCTTCCCAGTCTGATGCTCTGTCCTACCTTCATCCTCTCAATTATCACTCTCCTGTACTTAACAGATACACCCACCAAATTTATACCAACCATCTCTTTTTCAAAACATTCTAATGCATTCACCCTCTAATCTACATTCTCATTTAAACACCACGCTTTACATCCATATAAAACTCAAAACATCCTATTTCACGGTCCCACACATTTCCCCAAATTCCAAAAACTCGACATCACCCACCCTACGACTAAATGTCTGTGGTTCCATTAACTGCCATGTCCATTCAAAAGTATCTATAATACTTCACATCCTCAAAGCTTTCTCTATTCAACCTCATATCCCAACTCTTTGCACTACTAAACCCAATAATGTTGCTTTTATACCGGTCGATGCTCAACTTTCTCATTTCATACGCACCCATACTACAGCAACAACTACAGTTTCTCACTCAAATCTGCCACTGGCACTGTGTCAACACAAAAACACATCATCTCCCCCCGCCCCCACTGATTTCATAACTGCTCCTCTCCAACACCCTTGCATTCACCTCCCTCTCCAACCCATTCATAAACATATTAAAAGTAATTCAAATTATGATCACTGGAAGAGTAAATAAACTAAAAAAAATCCTAATTAGTGCAATTGAGTGGGAGATGTATAAAAGAAAGAGACAGGAGGTCAAGAGAAAGGTGCAAGAGGTGAAAAAGAGGGCAAATGAGAGTTGGGATGAGAGAGTATCATTAAATTTTAGGGAAAATAAAAAGATGTTCTGGAAGGAGGTAAATAAAGTGCACAAGACAAGGGAGCAAATGGGAACTTCAGTGAAGGGCGCAAATGGGGAGGTGATAACAAGTAGTGGTGATGTGAGAAAGAGATGGAGTGAGTATTTTGAAGGTCTGTTGAATGTGTTTGATGATAGAGTGGCAGATATAGGGTGTTTTGGTCGAGGTGGTGTGAAAAGTGAGAGGGTTAGGGAAAATTATTTTGGTAAACAGAGAAGTGAGTGCTCAAATTACAGAGGTATAAGTTTGTTGAGTATTCCTGGCAAATTATATGGGAGGGTATTGATTGAGAGGGTGAAGGCATGTACAGAGCATCAGATTGGGGAAGAGCAGTGTGGTTTCAGAAGTGGTAGAGGATGTGTGGATCAGGTGTTTGCTTTGAAGAATGTATGTGAGAAATACTTAGAAAAGCAAATGGATTTGTATGTAGCATTTATGGATCTGGAGAAGGCATATGATAGAGTTGATAGAGATGCTCTGTGGAAGGTATTAAGAATATATGGTGTGGGAGGCAAGTTGTTAGAAGCAGTGAAAAGTTTTTATCGAGGATGTAAGGCATGTGTACGTGTAGGAAGAGAGGAAAGTGATTGGTTCTCAGTGAATGTAGGTTTGCGGCAGGGGTGTGTGATGTCTCCATGGTTGTTTAATTTGTTTATGGATGGGGTTGTTAGGGAGGTGAATGCAGGAGTTTTGGAAAGAGGGGCAAGTATGAAGTCTGTTGGGGATGAGAGAGCTTGGGAAGTGAGTCAGTTGTTGTTCGCTGATGATACAGCGCTGGTGGCTGATTCATGTGAGAAACTGCAGAAGCTGGTGACTGAGTTTGGTAAAGTGTGTGAAAGAAGAAAGTTAAGAGTAAATGTGAATAAGAGCAAGGTTATTAGGTACAGTAGGGTTGAGGGTCAATTCAATTGGGAGGTGAGTTTGAATGGAGAAAAACTGGAGGAAGTAAAGTGTTTTAGATATCTGGGAGTGGATCTGGCAGCGGATGGAACCATGGAAGCGGAAGTGGATCATAGGGCGGGGGAGGGGGCGAAAATTCTGGGAGCCTTGAAGAATGTGTGGAAGTCGAGAACATTATCTCGGAAAGCAAAAATGGGTATGTTTGAAGGAATAGTGGTTCCAACAATGTTGTATGGTTGCGAGGCGTGGACTATGGATAGAGTTGTGCGCAGGAGGATGGATGTGCTGGAAATGAGATGTTTGAGGACAATGTGTGGTGTGAGGTGGTTTGATCGAGTAAGTAACGTAAGGGTAAGAGAGATGTGTGGAAATAAAAAGAGCGTGGTTGAGAGAGCAGAAGAGGGTGTTTTGAAATGGTTTGGGCACATGGAGAGAATGAGTGAGGAAAGATTGACCAAGAGGATATATGTGTCGGAGGTGGAGGGAACGAGGAGAAGAGGGAGACCAAATTGGAGGTGGAAAGATGGAGTGAAAAAGATTTTGTGTGATCGGGGCCTGAACATGCAGGAGGGTGAAAGGAGGGCAAAGAATAGAGTGAATTGGAGCGATGTGGTATACCGGGGTTGACGTGCTGTCAGTGGATTGAATCAGGGCATGTGAAGCGTCTGGGGTAAACCATGGAAAGCTGTGTAGGTATGTATATTTGCGTGTGTGGACGTGTATGTATATACATGTGTATGGGGGTGGGTTGGGCCATTTCTTTCGTCTGTTTCCTTGCGCTACCTCACAAACGCGGGAGACAGCGGGGAAAAAAAAAAATCTTACACCAGTAAATTCTTCATATGAAGAGAAACAAGTGCATTAGTAATACAGTTTGACATACCTAACCAGATCCTTATGGGTCAGTTCAAGCACATCTTACATAAAACTGGTCATATCAACAACATCCATATGACAAAGGGATGACTAAGGTGGATAAAGCTATCAAGTCTATGCTACTATCATCGACCAATACCTGAACAAAGTTAGATCCAACAGGCTGGTATGAAGCTGACCCTTCTTTATACACATGATACATCTGGTAAGCTGCCATGAAGTAACTCCTTCCTTAATCTCACATACCTGCAAAATTACAGTCTCTAAAAACACTTACTGAAACAGTAGTCAAACTATCTGCTGTAGCTGTAAATCAGAGAGATTCCCAAAGGTATAATCAGTTTTCATTTGTCCTTATCTTAGTTCATCATTTTCGTTACAAGAATCAAAACTTAAAAGCAATATATCAATTATTTCTTGTATATTTGTGTGAGTGTCATCATCAAGCAATAACCAACTGACTTCCAAAGTCTCTTCACCCCTTGCAGGATACATACTCACACATTTCCTCAAGACCCTTGCAATAATCTGACTTACCACCTCATTTGTCAAACTAATAGGGGCCAGGATGAAATCAAACTACCTTGCCAAATATTAGTCTTTACCTAGAATACTCCCTCTCCTCTCTACCTACTTTCACATATGCCTTATACACTTGATAAAAACATCCTATCGAGTCTAATTCCTACTTTCCCAAAACATATATTCATAACATCTTCCACAAGGCATCCTTATATTTCTTTCCTTATCTCTAAATGCCACACACAATTTCCTCTGTTCCTTTAAGTATTTCTGATACAATACTGAAAGTATACACAATCCAGAAATCCTCTACCACTCCTAAAACCACAATGTTCCTTCCCAGATCTGATGCTCTGTACTACCTTCATCGTCTCAAATATCACTCTCCTGTACTTAACAGATACACCCACCTCGTTTTCAAAACATTCTAATGCATTCGCCCTCTAATCTACATTCTCGTTTAAACACCACGCTTTACATTCATATAAAACTCAAAACATTCAATTTTACAGTCCCACACATTCCCCAATATTCCAACAACTCGACATCACCCACCCTACGACTAAATGTCTGTGGTTCCATTAACTGCCATGTCCATTCACAGGTATCTATAATACTTCACATCCTCAAAGCTTTCTCCATTCAACCTCATATCCCAACTCTTTGCACTACTAAACCTAATAACGTTGCTTTTATACCGGTCGATGCTCAACTTTCTCATTTCATACTCACCCATACTACAGCAACAACTACAGTTTCTCGCTCAAATCTGCCACTGGCACTGTGTCAACACACAAACACATCATCTCCAAGACCCCCCCCCCCATATACTACTGACTTCATACCGGCTCCTCTCCGACACCCTTGCATTCACCTCCCTCTCCAACCCATTCATAAACATATCAAAAGTATTTCAAATTATGATCACTGGAAAAATAAACTACAGAAAATCCTAATTAGTGTTATAGATCTTACACCAGTAAATTCTTCCTATGAAGAAAAACAAGTACATTAGTAATACAGTTTGACATACCTAACCAGATCCTTATGGGTCAGTTCAAGCACATCTTACATAAAACAGGTCATAACAACATCCATACGACAAAGGGATGACTAAGGTGGATAAAGCTATCAAGTCTATGCTACTATCATCGACCAATACCTGAACAAAGATAGATCCAACAGGCTGGTATGAAGCTGACCCTTCTTTATACACATGATACATCTGGTAAGCTGCCATGAAGTAACTCCTTCCTTAATCTCACATACCTGCAAAATTACAGTCTCTAAAAACACTTACTGAAACAGTAGTCAAACTATCTGCTGTAGCTGTAAATCAGAGAGATTCCCAAAGGTATAATCAGTTTTCATTTGTCCTTATCTTAGTTCATCATTTTCTTTACAAGAATCCATACTTAAAAGCAATATATCAATTATTTTTTGTATATTTGTGTGAGTGTCATCATCAAACAATAACCAACTGACTTCCAAAGTCTCTTCACCCCTTGCAGGATACATACTCACACATTTCCTCAAGACCCTTGCATTAATGTCTTACCACATCATTTGTCAAACTAATAGGGGCCGGGATGAAATCAAACCACCTTGCCAAATATTAGTCTTTACCTAGAATACTCCTTATCCTCTCTACCTTCTTTCACATATGCCTTATACACTTGATAAAAACATCCTATCGAGTCTAATTCCTACTTTCCCAAAACATTCACAACATTTTCCACAAGGCATCCTTATATTTTTTTTTTTCCTTATCTATAAATGTAACACACAATTTCCTCTGCACCTCCCTCTCCAACCCATTCATAAACATATCAAAAGTATTTCAAATTATGATCACTGGAAAAATAAATAAACTAAAGAAAATCCTAATTAGTGTTATAGATCTTACACCAGTAAATTCTTCCTATGAAGAAAAACAAGTACATTAGTAATACAGTTTGATATACCTAACCAGATCCTTATGGGTCAGTTCAAGCACATCTTACATAAAACAGGTCATAACAACATCCATACGACAAAGGGATGACTAAGGTGGATAAAGCTATCAAGTCTATGTTACTATCATCGACCAATACCTGAACAAAGTTAGATCCAACAGGCTGGTATGAAGCTGACCCTTCTTTATACACATGATACATCTGGTAAGCTGCCATGAAGTAACTCCTTCCTTAATCTAACATACCTGCAAAATTAGTCTCTAAAAACACTTACTGAAACAGTAGTCAAACTATCTGCTGTAGCTGTAAATCAGAGAGATTCCCAAAGGTATAATCAGTTTTCATTTGTCCTTATCTTAGTTCATCATTTTCGTTACAAGAATCCATACTTAAAAGCAATATATCAATTATTTCTTGAATATTTGTGTGAGTGTCATCATCAAACAATAACCAACAGACTTCCAAAGTCTCTTCACCCCTTGCAGGATACATACTCACATTTCCTCAAGACCCTTGCAATAATCTGACTTACCACCTCATTTGTCAAACTAATAGTAGCCAGGATGAAATCAAACTACCTTGCCAAATATTAGTCATTACCTAGAATACTCCCTCTCCTCTACCTACTTTCACATATGCCTTATACACTTGATAAAAACATCCTATCGAGTCTAATTCCTACTTTCCCAAAACATATATTCATAACATCTTCCACAAGGCATCCTTATATTTCTTTCCTTATCTCTAAATGCCACACACAATTTCCTCTGTTCCTTTAAGTATTTCTGATACAATACTGAAAGTATACACAATCCAGAAATCCTCTACCACTCCTAAAACCACAATGTTCCTTCCCAGATCTGATGCTCTGTACTACCTTCATCCTCTCAATTATCACTCTCCTGTACTTAACAGATACACCCACCTCGTTTTCAAAACATTCCAATGCATTCACCCTCTAATATACATTCTCGTTTAAACACCACGCTTAACATTCATATAAAACTCAAAACATTCAATTTTACAGTCCCACACACTCCCCAATATTCCAACAACTCGACATCACCCACCCTACGACTAAATGTCTGTGGTTCCATTAACTGCCATGTCCATTCACAGGTATCTACAATACTTCGCATCCTCAAAGTTTTCTTCATTCAACCTCATATCCCAACTCTTTGCACTACTAAACCTAATAACATTGCTTTTATACTGGCCAATGCTCAACTTTCTTATTTCACACGCACACATACAACAGCAACAACTACAGTTTCTCACTCAAATCTGCCACTGTGTCAACACAAACACATCATCTCCAAGCCCCCCCCCCCCCCCCCCCCCCCATATACTACTGACTTCATACCGGCTCCTCTCCGACACCCTTGCATTCACCTCCCTCTCCAACCCATTCATAAACATATCAAAAGTATTTCAAATTATGATCACTGGAAAAATAAATAAACTAAAGAAAATCCTAATTAGTGTTATAGATCTTACACCAGTAAATTCTTCCTATGAAGAAAAACAAGTACATTAGTAATACAGTTTGACATACCTAACCAGATCCTTATGGGTCAGTTCAAGCACATCTTACATAAAACAGGTCATAACATCCATACGACAAAGGGATTACTAAGGTGGATAAAGCTATCAAGTCTATGCTCCTATCATCGACCAATACCTGAACAAAGATAGATCCAACAGGCTGGTATGAAGCCGACCCTTCTTTATACACATGATACATCTGGTAAGCTGCCATGAAGTAACTCCTTCCTTAATCTCACATACCTGCAAAATTACAGTCTCTAAAAACACTTACTGAAACAGTAGTCAAACTATCTGCTGTAGCTGTAAATCAGAGAGATTCCCAAAGGTATAATCAGTTTTCATTTGTCCTTATCTTAGTTCATCATTTTCGTTCAAGAATCCATACTTAAAAGCAATATATCAATTATTTCTTGAATATCTGTGTGAGTGTCATCATCAAACAATAACCAACTGACTTCCAAAGTCTCTTCACCCCTTGCAGGATACATACTCACACATTTCCTCAAGACCCTTGCAATAATCTGACTTACCACCTCATTTGTCAAACTAATAGTAGCCAGGATGAAATCAAACTACCTTGCCAAATATTAGTCATTACCTAGAATACTCCCTCTCCTCTACCTACTTTCACATATGCCTTATACACTTGATAAAAACATCCTATCGAGTCTAATTCCTACTTTCCCAAAACATATATTCATAACATCTTCCACAAGGCATCCTTATATTTCTTTCCTTATCTATAAATGCCACACACAATTTCCTCTGTTCCTTTAAGTATTTCTGATACAATACTGAAAGTATACACAATCCAGAAATCCTCTACCACTCCTAAAACCACAATGTTCCTTCCCAGATCTGATGCTCTGTACTACCTTCATCCTCTCAATTATCACTCTCCTGTACTTAACAGATACACCCACCAAACTTATACCACCCATCTCGTTTTCAAAACATTCCAATCCATTCCCCCTCTAATCTATATTTTCATTTAAACACCCATGCTTTACATCCATATAAAACTGTCAAAACATCCTATTTCACGGTCCCACACACTCCTCAATATTCCAAGAACTCTTGACATCACACACCCTATGTCTTAATGTCTGTGGTTCCATTAACTGCCATGTCCATTCACAGGCATCTATAATACTTCACATCCTCAAAGTTTTCTCCATTCAACCTCATATCCCAACTCGTTGCACGACTAAACCTAATAACGTTGCCTTTATACTGGCCGATGCTCAACTTTTTCATTTCACACGCACACATAATACAGCAACAACTACAGTTTCTCACTCAAATCTGGCAATGTGTCAACACACAAACATATCTTACCAAGAATCCCTCATCTCACTGAACCTTTCTACCCTATGCCACCTACAGCAGCAGCTAACATGGCATTCTGGCAATAAATCAATGGATATACCCATTATATCATTAACCTCTTGCAGAAACTTGGAGACTACCATGGAGACTACACAATAGCAAACTGCACTATGGTTACATGACTTACCACAGACAAATTTGATAATGACAAAAAAGGCTCCCTCCTCATCAGCATCTGTAAATGTAAAAAGTAAAATTTTTGAGCACATCCACATAAAGATCAGAATAAATATTCCCAAATCAAGGAGATTCCTTTATAACATACAATTATTACTTTTTTTTTCCCAATATTTCTTTTTTTCAAGAAGTTACAAAAAAAAAAAAAAAAAACTTGAGTAATGCCCCCACATAAACAGAAGCATGTTCTAGACAATATTTGTACTGCCTGCATTTCAGCATTTTTACTGGGACAAATCAACAATAAGTGGAAAAGATAAAAGATGTCTATCCAGCTCCATTGCAAAGGGTGGAATTCACAGTTTAAGTTTAAAGTGGAATTCACAGTTTAAGTTTAAAGTCAACTGCTATTATGAGGCATAAATCAAAAAGAAAATCCAAACAAAATGTTAGGGTCTTTTGCCCATCAATTCTATAAATGCAAAGAAACAATTGAATAATCTACATATACTATCCAATCAAAATCTTCATGTAAAGACTAAAGTCAGGTTGCACATAAAAAGTGAACTCCCAATAACAGACACTGGATGATGACCGAGACAAAAATCCCTAAGCATATGCCATGCTATGCACGTGAGAAAAAAAGTGCAATATATTCCATGACTAACAATGGAACTGTACTTAACCTATACAAGCAGTGTTAAGTCCTAGGTTACTTAGATCTTCAGATGTTTGGTACAAATCAATTTAGTACACCCTCATGCTTAACAGGGCACCAGCACAATTTTTTCAGAGGCTCCTACTTAAGTTCCTAACAACTAGACTACTATCTTACGCACCTGTCTAATGTTCCTAGCTGCCACTACTACTACTAACTACTGCTTTTACTACATTGCCAAAAGTAAGGGCTATTGCACAACATTCACAGCTAGGAAAAATGTTACGAAGAATGAGTCAAGTGTTGTCAAGTTGTGTGCAAAAATTGTCAAGTTTTATGAGTAAAAAAGAAATTCCATGTTTGTGGACAGAATGCCAGCAGTCCACATGTGGGTAAGGCAGGAAGAGCCAACTGGGTCAGAGGAGTGCAACGAACTTCACAACGAATGAAGTGCTAGTTAACTTCACAGCTGTCATCATCCTTCCCAATACCCTGACAGGTAGAGGTAATATATATGTCACCAGTCAATGGCTGCTAACCAACCATTATCTACAAATAATGGCAATTTTCATCAAAATCAGTTTAAGTACCCACCTTCAACGTTCAATTTGTGTTGAAGTTCCTTACTAACACCCATAGTAAAATCAATATTATATCAGACATCATCTAGTGTCTATTGTTAGACAAAAATTTAATCTAGAAGCATATTAGGGAAAACGCTACTCTCTAACATACTGCTTCCATTCACAAACAAGGAACATACAGTACATTCACTTGATGCTTGACTTCTTGCATTTTCACCACTTGCCAATGTGCTTTCAACTTAAAATTGCTTTCTGTAGCAAATGAGCACAAATCATGTTTATTTATAAACTTATTTGCTTTGTCTCTGTCTCCCACGTTAGCGAGGTAGCGCAAGGAAACAGACGAAAGAATGGCTCAACCCACCCATATACACATGTATATACATAAACGTCCACACACGCAAATATACATACCAATACATCTCAATGTATACATATATATACACACAGACATATACATATATACACATGTACATAATTCATACTGTCTGCCTTTATTCATTCCCATCGCCACCCCGCCACACATGAAATAACAACCCCCTACCCCCGCATGTGCGCAAGAAAGCGCTAGGAAAAGACAACAAAGGCCACGTTCGTTCACACTCAGTCTCTAGCTGTCATGTAATAATGCACCGAAACCACAGCTCCCTTTCCACATCCAGGCCCCACACAACTTTCCATGGTTTACCCCAGACGCTTCACATGCCCTGGTACAATCCACTAACAGCACCTCGACCCCGATATACCACATCGTTCCAATTCACTCTATTCCTTGCACGCCTTTCACCCTCCAGCACATTCAGGCCCAGATCACTCAAAATCTTTTTCACTCCATCTTTCCACCTCCAATTTGGTCTCCCACTTCTCCTTGTTCCCTCCCCCTCTGACACATACATCCTCTTGGTCAATCTTTCATCACTCATTCTCTCCATGTGACCAAACCATTTCAACATACCTTCTTCTGCTCTCTCAACCACACTCATTTTATTGACACACATCTCTCTTACCCTTTCATTATTTACTCGATCAAACCACCTCACACCACATATTGTCCTCAAACATCTCATTTCCAGCACATCCACCCTCCTCCCACAACTCTATCCATAGCCCATGCCTCGCAACCATATAACATTGTTGGAACCACTATTCCTTCAAACACACTCATTTTTACTTTCTGAGATAATGTTCTCGACTTTCACACATTCTTCAACGCTCCCAGAACTTTCGCCCCCTCCCCCACCCTATGATTCCATGGTTCCATCTGCTGCCAAATCCACTCCCAGATATCTAAAACTCTTCACTTCCTCCAGTTTTTCTCCACTCAAACTTATCCCCCAATTGACTTGACCCTCAACTCTACTGTACCTAATAACCTTGCACTTATTCACATTTACTCTCAACTTTCTTCTTTCACACACTTTACCAAACTCAGTCACCAGCTTCTGCAGTTTCTCATATGAATCAGCCACAAACGCTGTATCATCAGCGAACAACAACTGACCCACTTCCCAAGTTCCCTCATCCACAACAGACTGCACAATTGCCCCTCTTTCCAAAACTCTTGCATTCACCTCCCTAACAACCCCATCCATAAACAAATTAAACAACCATGGAGACATCACACACCCCTGCCAATAACCTTCATTCACTGAGAACCAATCACTTTCCTCTCTTCCTACACGTACAAATGCCTTGCTTTTTTTTTTTTTTTTTTTTTTTTTTTTTTTTTTTTTTTTATATACTTTGTCGCTGTCTCCCGCGTTTGCGAGGTAGCGCAAGGAAACAGATGAAAGAAATGGCCAAACCCCCCCCCCCATACACATGTACATACACACGTCCACACACGCAAATATACATACCTACACAGCTTTCCATGGTTTACCCCAGACGCTTCACATGCCTTGATTCACTCCACTGACAGCACGTCAACCCCTGTATACCACATCGCTCCAATTCACTCTATTCCTTGCCCTCCTTTCACCCTCCTGCATGTTCAGGCCCCAATCACACAAAATCTTTTTCACTCCATCTTTCCACCTCCAATTTGGTCTCCCTCTTCTCCTCGTTCCCTCCACCTCCGACACATATATCCTCTTGGTCAATCTTTCCTCACTCATTCTCTCCATGTGCCCAAACCATTTCAAAACACCCTCTTCTGCTCTCTCAACCACGCTCTTTTTATTTCCACACATCTCTCTTACCCTTACGTTACTTACTCGATCAAACCACCTTACACCACACATTGTCCTCAAACATCTCATTTCCAGCACATCCATCCTCCTGCGCACAACTCTATCCATAGCCCACGCCTCGCAACCATACAACATTGTTGGAACCACTATTCCTTCAAACATACCCATTTTTGCTTTCCGAGATAATGTTCTCGACTTCCACACATTTTTCAAGGCTCCCAAAATTTTCGCCCCCTCCCCCACCCTATGATCCACTTCCGCTTCCATGGTTCCATCCGCTGACAGATCCACTCCCAGATATCTAAAACACTTCACTTCCTCCAGTTTTTCTCCATTCAAACTCACCTCCCAATTGACTTGACCCTCAACCCTACTGTACCTAATAACCTTGCTCTTATTCACATTTACTCTTAACTTTCTTCTTCCACACACTTTACCAAACTCCGTCACCAGCTTCTGCAGTTTCTCACATGAATCAGCCACCAGCGCTGTATCATCAGCGAACAACAACTGACTCACTTCCCAAGCTCTCTCATCCCCAACAGACTTCATACTTGCCCCTCTTTCCAGGACTCTTGCATTTACCTCCCTAACAACCCCATCCATAAACAAATTAAACAACCATGGAGACATCACACACCCCTGCCGCAAACCTACATTCACTGAGAACCAATCACTTTCCTCTCTTCCTACACGTACACATGCCTTACATCCTCGATAAAAACTTTTCACTGCTTCTAACAACTTGCCTCCCACACTATATATTCTTAATACCTTCCACAGAGCATCTCTATCAACTCTTATCATATTCTTTCTGTAGATCCATAAATGCTACATACAAATCCAATTCCTTTTCTAAGTTTTTCTCACATTTATTCGTCAAAGCAAACACTTGATCCACATATCCTCTTCCACTTCTGAAACCACACTGCTCTTCCCCAATCTGAAGCTCTGTACATGCCCTCACCCTCTCAATCAATACCCTCCCATGTAATTTCCCAGGAATACTCAACAAACTTATACCTCTGTAATTTGAGCACTCACTTTTATCCCCTTTGCCTTTGTACAATGGCACTATGCAAGCATTCTGCCAATCCTCACGCACCTCACCATGAGTCATACATACATTAAATAACCTTACTAACTAGTCAACAATACAGTCACCCCCTTTTCTAATAAATTCTACTGCAATACCATCCAAACCTGCTGGCTTGCCTGCTTTCATGTAACGCAAAGCTTTTACTACCTCTTCTCTGTTTACCAAATAATTCTCCCTAACCCTCTCACTTTGCACACCACCTCAACCAAAACACCCTATATCTGCCACTCTATCATCAAACACATTCAACAAACCTTCAAAATACTCACTCCATCTCCTCATCACCACTACTTGTTATCACCTCCCCATTAGCCCCCTTCACTGAAGTTCCCATTTGCTCCCTTGTCTTACGCACTTTATTTACCTCCTTACAAAACATTTTCTTCTCCCTAAAATTTAATGATACTTTCACCCCAACTCTCATTTGCCCTCTTTTTCGCCTCTTGCACCTTTCTCTTGACCTCCTGCCTATTTCTTTTACATATCTCCCACTCATTTGCATTACTTCCCTGCAAAAATCATCCAAATGCCTCTCTCTTCTCTTTCACTACTAATCTTACTTCTTCATCCCACCACTCACTACCCTTTCTAATCTGCCCATTTCCCACGCTTCTCATGCCACAAGCATCTTTTGCGCAAGCCATCACTGCTTCCTTAAATACATCCCATTCCTCCTCCACTCCCCTTACCTCCTTTGTTCTCACCTTTTTCCATTCTGTACTCAGTGTCTCCTGGTACTTCTTCACACAAGTCTCCTTCCTAAGCTCACTTACTCTCACCACTCTCTTCACCCCAACATTCTCTTTTTTTTTTCTGAAAACCTCTACAAATCTTCACCTCCACAAGATGATGATCAGACATCCCTCCAGTTGTACCTCTAAGCACATTAACATCCAAAAGTCTCTCTCGGCGCCTATTAATTAACACAATCTAATAACACTCTCTGGCCACCTCTCCTACTTACATATGTATATTCATGTATATCTCTCTTTTTAAACCAGGTATTCCCAATCACCAGTCCTTTTTCAGAACATAAATCTACAAGCTCTTCATTTCCATTTACAACATTGAACACCCCAAGTACACCAATTATTCCCTCTACTGCCACATTACTCACCTTTGCATTCAAATCACCCATCACTATAACCTGGTCTTTTGCATCAAAACTAATAACACACTCACTCAGCTGCTCCCAAAACACTTGCCTCACATGATCTTTCTTCTCATGCCTAGGTGCATATGCACCAATATCACCCATCTCTCTCCATCAACTTTCAGTTTTACCCATATCAATCTAGAGTTTACTTTCTTATACTCAATCACATACTCTCGCCACTCCTGTTTCAGGAGTAGCGCTACTCCTTCCCTTGCTCTTGTCCTCTCACTAACCCCTGACTTCACTCCCAAGACATTCCCAAACCACTCTTCCCCTTTACCCTTGAGCTTCGTTTCACTCAGAGCCAAAACATCCAGGTTCCTTTCCTCAAACATACTAACTATAACTCCTTTTTTCTCATCTTGGTTACATCCACACACATTTAGACACCCCAATCTGAGCCTTCGAGGAGGATGAGCACTTCCCGAATGACTCCTTCTTCTGTTTCCCCTTGTAGAAAGTTAAAATACAAGGAAGGGAGGGTTTCCAGCCCCCCACTCCCATCCCCATTAGTCGCCTTCTACAACACGTGAAGAATGCATGGGAAGTATTCTTTCTCCCCATCCCCAGGGATGCTATCAAAATCTATAAATCGGAAGTGTATAAAGCATGCTGTCAAGCCTTTTATCAATTTTGCCCTTTTTACACACTAAATGACAAGCACCTGCACACGTTTCAGTAACTTTCCTTGCGTTGCATTTTTTTCTCATTTAAAAAGAGCCTGCATCTTTTAAAGTTATAATATGAGAATGTGTGCCAGAGACTGGAGACCACAACAACTCAGGTTACTGTGATACTATGATACCTGGAAGTATTATTGGTTGGTTATAGAGCACCAAAATCAGTTAGCTGACA
This sequence comes from Panulirus ornatus, assembly GCF_036320965.1. Taxonomy (NCBI): domain Eukaryota; kingdom Metazoa; phylum Arthropoda; class Malacostraca; order Decapoda; family Palinuridae; genus Panulirus; species Panulirus ornatus. The sequence continues at coordinate 43,075,286 of NC_092229.1, forward strand.
AAACGTCAACTGATCTGACACAAGGCATTAGCCAAGGATGCAATGTGACCAACCACAGCCTATGTAGTGCTTACTCTTACTTCCTACATTATCATTATTATACTCAAATGATGTTTCCAGCATCAGCAAGGTAGCGCAAGGAAACAGAAAAAGAATAGCCCAACCACCGACATATACACATATATAAATAAGATACAAATCTCCAACACCTAGGATCGAACCCGGGACCCCTGTGCAATATATGGGAGCGCTACTGATAGGCTATGATTGCCGCTAATAGGGAAATGACTTCGAATACTATGTACTCAAATACCCTTCGTCTCACGTTGTGAGCAACAAAGTCTACACAGGTTGCTTCCCATCAGGCTCACACAGCCAGCAGATAGCATTTTACCGAACCTAACTGTACAACGTGAGGTATATGAATACGAACAAAGTGTATCTGAAAGTGCATCTTCAGAGAACATACAAACATCAAACAACCAGTATCGAACCCAGAACCCATGTGCATCAGGTGGGAAAGCTACCTCCAAGGTATAACGAAGGGCATTCGAGTATAGCACTCGAAGTCATTTCCATACTGGGGGTGATCATAGCCTAGCGGTAGTACTCCCGCCTAATGCACAGGGGTCCCGGGTTCAATCCTGGCTGCTGGAGGCCTGTATTTACTGTGAAGGTGCGCGATCATATGCACTTTGTTCATATTCATACACCTCCGCGTTGTACAGATAGGTTCGGTAAAAAGCTATCTGCTGGCTATGAGAGCATGATGGGAAATGACCGGTGTAGACTCCGTGGCTCACCAACATGAGACGAAGGGTATTTGAGTACACAGTACTCGAACAGTCATTTCCCAATCAGGAGTGATCATAGCCTAGCGGTAATACTCCCACCTGATGCACACGGGTTCCAGGTTCGATTCTGGCTGCTGGAGGTTTGTATGTTCTATGAAGGTGCGTGTTCATATGTACTTCGTTCGGATTCATATACCTCCACGTTGTACAGTTAGGTTTGGTAAAATGCTATCTGCTGGCTGTGTGAGCCTGATGGGAAGTAACCGGCGTAGACAACGTTGCTCACAACATGAGACAAAGGGTATTTGAGCACAAAGCATTCCAAGTCATTTTTCTATTAGGGGCAGTCACAGCTTAGTGGTAGTGCTCCCACCTGTTGCACAGGGGTCATGGGTTTGATCCTGGCTGTTGGAGGTTTGTATGTTCTATGAAGGTGCGCGTTCATATGTACTTTGTTCGTATTCATATACCTCTACAATGTACAGCTATGTTCAGTAAAATGCCATCTGCTGGCTGTGCGAGCCTGATGGGAAGTAACCGGTGTAGACTCCATTGCTCACAACGTGAGACGCAGGGTATTTGACTATAGAATTCCAAGCCATTTCCCTATCGGGCGATTACAGCTTAGCGGAAGCACTCCCACCTATTGCAAAGGGGTCCCGGGATCAATCCTGGCTGTTGCAGGTCTGTATGTTATTTATATGTGTGTATATGTCGGTGGTTGCTGCCTTCATCGTCCAGGGTTCGATCCTGGCTGTTGCAGGTTTGTATGTTATTTATATATGTGTATATGTCGGTGGTTGCTCCCTTCATCCATTTCCTTTGCCACCTGAACACACCTTTGCTTTCATGCCAATAAATATTTGGAATAGAAAAGAAAATATAAAAAAGGGTTGACCAATTCCTGCTCTAACTACCCTAAATTTCATTAATTTGTCCTTCATTAATTGGTAATTCTGGGGGAAGGGTTGACAGTGACAAAGTTAGTGAGTTACCCTTCAGTGGTTGCCGAGTTGCACTCCTCTGACCCTGGCAACTGTCCTTTCTTTTAGCATATCAACGGTGATCCAGATTAAAACATCATATGGAATCAACCCCAGGTTTGGAAATCACTAGTCTTTACCATTTTCATTCAAGTTCAGTAAATCTATGCCTCCTTAGCCTGGTAATCCTCCCTTATAAATGCAGGTATGAACCATTTGGAAACAATGCAGGAAAAAGAAAGCAATATCACCATGGGCCTGCCTTAGGCAACTTCCCCAGAATCCCTCATCTCACTGAACCTTTCTACCCTATGCCACCTATAGCAGCAGTTAACATAGCAGTCTGGCAATAAATCAATGGATATACCAATTATTTCATATTAACTTCTTGCAGAAACATGGGAGACTACCATGCAGACTACACAAGAGCAAATTGCACTGTGGTTAAAATATAATACATTACTTACCACAGACTAATTTGGCAAACAGACAAAAAGGTTCCCTCTTCATCAGCATCTGTAAATGCAAGTAAAATTTTTGAACGTATCCACATAAAGATCAGAATAAATATTCCCAAATCAAGGAGACTGCTTTATGACACAATTATTACTTTTTTTTTTAACACAATATTTCATTTTTCACCAAGTTAAAAAAAAAAGACCACACATTGTCCTCAAACATCTCATTTCCAGCACATCCATCCTCCTGCGCACAACTCTATCCAAAGCCCACGCCTCACAACCATACAACATTGTTGGAGCCACTATTCCTTCAAACATACCCATTTTTGCTTTCCGAGATAATGTTCTCGACTTCCACACATTCTTCAAGGCCCCCAGAATTTTCGCCCCCTCCCCCACCCTATGATCCACTTCCGCTTCCATGGTTCCATCCGCTGACAGATCCACTCCCAGATATCTAAAACACTTCACTTCCTCCAGTTTTTCTCCATTCAAACTCACCTCCCAATTGACTTGACCCTCAACCCTACTGTACCTAATAACCTTGCTCTTATTCACATTTACTCTTAACTTTCTTCTTTCACACACTTTACCAAACTCAGTCACCAGCTTCTGCAGTTTCTCACATGAATCAGCCACCAGCGCTGTATCATCAGCGAACAACAACTGACTCACTTCCCAAGCTCTCTCATCCCCAACAGACTTCATACTTGCCCCTCTTTCCAAAACTCTTGCATTTACCTCCCTAACAACCCCATCCATAAACAAATTAAACAACCATGGAGACATCACACACCCCTGCCGCAAACCTACATTTACTGAGAACCAATCACTTTCCTCTCTTCCTACACGTACACATGCATTACATCCTCGATAAAAACTTTTCACTGCTTCTAACAACTTTCCTCCCACACCATATATTCTTAATACCTTCCACAGAGCATCTCTATCAACTCTATCATATGCCTTCTCCAGATCCATAAATGCTACATACAAATCCATTTGCTTTTCTAAGTATTTCTCACATATATTCTTCAAAGCAAACACCTGATCCACACATCCTCTACCACTTCTGAAACCACACTGCTCTTCCCCAATCTGATGCTCTGTACATGCCTTCACCCTCTCAATCAATACCCTCCCATATAATTTACCAGGAATACTCAACAAACTTATACCTCTGTAATTTGAGCACTCACTCTTATCCCCTTTGCCTTTGTACAATGGCACTATGCACGCATTGATCGAGTGAGTAACGTAAGGGTAAGAGAGATGTGTGGAAATAAAAAGAGCGTGGTTGAGAGAGCAGAAGAGGGTGTTTTGAAGTGGTTTAGGCACATGGAGAGGATGAGTGAGGAAAGATTGACCAAGAGGATATATGTGTCGGAGGTGGAGGGAGCAAGGAGAAGAGGGAGACCAAATTGGAGGTGGAAAGATGGAGTGAAAAAGATTTTGTGTGATCGGGGCCTGAACATGCAGGAGGGTGAAAGGAGGGCAAGGAATAGAGTAAATTGGAGCGATGTGGTATACCGGGGTTGACGTGCTGTCAGTGGATTGAATCAAGGCATGTGAAGCGTCTGGGGTAGACCATGGAAAGCTGTGTAGGTATGTATATTTGCGTGTGTGGACGTATGTATATACATGTGTATGGGGGGGGGGTTGGGCCATTTCTTTCGTCTGTTTCCTTGCGCTACCTCGCAAACGCGGGAGACAGCGGCAAAAAATATATATATATATATATATATATATATATATATATATATATATATATATATATATATATATATATATATATATATATATATATACATATATATATATATATATACATATATATATTATCATTTATTTTATTTATTGTACTTTGTCGCTGTCTCCCGCGTTTGCGAGGTAGCGCAAGGAAACAGACGAAAGAAATGGCCCAAACCCCCCCCCATACACATGTATATACATACGTCCACACACGCAAATATACATACCTACACAGCTTTCCATGGTTTACCCCAGACGCTTCACATGCCTTGATTCAATCCACTGACAGCACGTCAACCCCGGTATACCACATCGCTCCAATTCACTCTATTCCTTGCCCTCCTTTCACCCTCCTGCATGTTCAGGCCCTGATCACACAAAATCTTTTTCACTCCATCTTTCCACCTCCAATTTGGTCTCCCTCTTCTCCTCGTTCCCTCCACCTCCGACACATATATCCTCTTGGTCAATCTTTCTTCACTCATTCTCTCCATATGCCCAAACCACTTCAAAACACCCTCTTCTGCACTCTCAACCACGCTCTTTTTATTTCCACACATCTCTCTTACCCTTACGTTACTCACTCGATCAAACCACCTCACACCACACATAGTCCTCAAACATCTCATTTCCAGCACATACATCCTCCTGCGCACAACTCTATCCATAGCCCACGCCTCGCAACCATACAACATTGTTGGAGCCACTATTCCTTCAAACATACCCATTTTTGCTTTCCGAGATAATGTTCTCGACTTCCACACATTCTTCAAGGCCCCCAGAATTTTCGCCCCCTCCCCCACCCTATGATCCACTTCCGCTTCCATGGTTCCATCCGCTGCCTTTAAGTATTTCTGATACAATACTGAAAGTATACACAATCCAGAAATCCTCTACCACTCCTAAAACCACAATGTTCCTTCCCAGATCTGATGCTCTGTACTACCTTCATCCTCTCAATTATCACTCTCCTGTACTTAACAGATACACCCACCTCGTTTTCAAAACATTCCAATGCATTCACCCTCTAATATACATTCTCGTTTAAACACCACGCTTAACATTCATATAAAACTCAAAACATTCAATTTTACAGTCCCACACACTCCCCAATATTCCAACAACTCGACATCACCAACCCTACGACTAAATGTCTGTGGTTCCATTAACTGCCATGTCCATTCACAGGTATCTACAATACTTCGCATCCTCAAAGTTTTCTTCATTCAACCTCATATCCCAACTCTTTGCACTACTAAACCTAATAACATTGCTTTTATACTGGCCAATGCTCAACTTTCTTATTTCACACGCACACATACAACAGCAACAACTACAGTTTCTCACTCAAATCTGCCACTGTGTCAACACAAACACATCATCTCCAAGCCCCCCCCCCCCCCATATACTACTGACTTCATACCGGCTCCTCTCCGACACCCTTGCATTCACCTCCCTCTCCAACCCATTCATAAACATATCAAAAGTATTTCAAATTATGATCACTGGAAAAATAAATAAACTAAAGAAAATCCTAATTAGTGTTATAGATCTTACACCAGTAAATTCTTCCTATGAAGAAAAACAAGTACATTAGTAATACAGTTTGACATACCTAACCAGATCCTTATGGGTCAGTTCAAGCACATCTTACATAAAACAGGTCATAACATCCATACGACAAAGGGATTACTAAGGTGGATAAAGCTATCAAGTCTATGCTCCTATCATCGACCAATACCTGAACAAAGATAGATCCAACAGGCTGGTATGAAGCCGACCCTTCTTTATACACATGATACATCTGGTAAGCTGCCATGAAGTAACTCCTTCCTTAATCTCACATACCTGCAAAATTACAGTCTCTAAAAACACTTACTGAAACAGTAGTCAAACTATCTGCTGTAGCTGTAAATCAGAGAGATTCCCAAAGGTATAATCAGTTTTCATTTGTCCTTATCTTAGTTCATCATTTTCGTTCAAGAATCCATACTTAAAAGCAATATATCAATTATTTCTTGAATATTTGTGTGAGTGTCATCATCAAACAATAACCAACTGACTTCCAAAGTCTCTTCACCCCTTGCAGGATACATACTCACACATTTCCTCAAGACCCTTGCAATAATCTGACTTACCACCTCATTTGTCAAACTAATAGTAGCCAGGATGAAATCAAACTACCTTGCCAAATATTAGTCATTACCTAGAATACTCCCTCTCCTCTACCTACTTTCACATATGCCTTATACACTTGATAAAAACATCCTATCGAGTCTAATTCCTACTTTCCCAAAACATATATTCATAACATCTTCCACAAGGCATCCTTATATTTCTTTCCTTATCTATAAATGCCACACACAATTTCCTCTGTTCCTTTAAGTATTTCTGATACAATACTGAAAGTATACACAATCCAGAAATCCTCTACCACTCCTAAAACCACAATGTTCCTTCCCAGATCTGATGCTCTGTACTACCTTCATCCTCTCAATTATCACTCTCCTGTACTTAACAGATACACCCACCAAACTTATACCACCCATCTCGTTTTCAAAACATTCCAATCCATTCCCCCTCTAATCTATATTTTCATTTAAACACCCATGCTTTACATCCATATAAAACTGTCAAAACATCCTATTTCACGGTCCCACACACTCCTCAATATTCCAAGAACTCTTGACATCACACACCCTATGTCTTAATGTCTGTGGTTCCATTAACTGCCATGTCCATTCACAGGCATCTATAATACTTCACATCCTCAAAGTTTTCTCCATTCAACCTCATATCCCAACTCGTTGCACGACTAAACCTAATAACGTTGCCTTTATACTGGCCGATGCTCAACTTTTTCATTTCACACGCACACATAATACAGCAACAACTACAGTTTCTCACTCAAATCTGGCAATGTGTCAACACACAAACATATCTTACCAAGAATCCCTCATCTCACTGAACCTTTCTACCCTATGCCACCTACAGCAGCAGCTAACATGGCATTCTGGCAATAAATCAATGGATATACCCATTATATCATTAACCTCTTGCAGAAACTTGGAGACTACCATGGAGACTACACAATAGCAAACTGCACTATGGTTACATGACTTACCACAGACAAATTTGATAATGACAAAAAAGGCTCCCTCCTCATCAGCATCTGTAAATGTAAAAAGTAAAATTTTTGAGCACATCCACATAAAGATCAGAATAAATATTCCCAAATCAAGGAGATTCCTTTATAACATACAATTATTACTTTTTTTTTCCCAATATTTCTTTTTTTCAAGAAGTTACAAAAAAAAAAAAAAAAAACTTGAGTAATGCCCCCACATAAACAGAAGCATGTTCTAGACAATATTTGTACTGCCTGCATTTCAGCATTTTTACTGGGACAAATCAACAATAAGTGGAAAAGATAAAAGATGTCTATCCAGCTCCATTGCAAAGGGTGGAATTCACAGTTTAAGTTTAAAGTGGAATTCACAGTTTAAGTTTAAAGTCAACTGCTATTATGAGGCATAAATCAAAAAGAAAATCCAAACAAAATGTTAGGGTCTTTTGCCCATCAATTCTATAAATGCAAAGAAACAATTGAATAATCTACATATACTATCCAATCAAAATCTTCATGTAAAGACTAAAGTCAGGTTGCACATAAAAAGTGAACTCCCAATAACAGACACTGGATGATGACCGAGACAAAAATCCCTAAGCATATGCCATGCTATGCACGTGAGAAAAAAAGTGCAATATATTCCATGACTAACAATGGAACTGTACTTAACCTATACAAGCAGTGTTAAGTCCTAGGTTACTTAGATCTTCAGATGTTTGGTACAAATCAATTTAGTACACCCTCATGCTTAACAGGGCACCAGCACAATTTTTTCAGAGGCTCCTACTTAAGTTCCTAACAACTAGACTACTATCTTACGCACCTGTCTAATGTTCCTAGCTGCCACTACTACTACTAACTACTGCTTTTACTACATTGCCAAAAGTAAGGGCTATTGCACAACATTCACAGCTAGGAAAAATGTTACGAAGAATGAGTCAAGTGTTGTCAAGTTGTGTGCAAAAATTGTCAAGTTTTATGAGTAAAAAAGAAATTCCATGTTTGTGGACAGAATGCCAGCAGTCCACATGTGGGTAAGGCAGGAAGAGCCAACTGGGTCAGAGGAGTGCAACGAACTTCACAACGAATGAAGTGCTAGTTAACTTCACAGCTGTCATCATCCTTCCCAATACCCTGACAGGTAGAGGTAATATATATGTCACCAGTCAATGGCTGCTAACCAACCATTATCTACAAATAATGGCAATTTTCATCAAAATCAGTTTAAGTACCCACCTTCAACGTTCAATTTGTGTTGAAGTTCCTTACTAACACCCATAGTAAAATCAATATTATATCAGACATCATCTAGTGTCTATTGTTAGACAAAAATTTAATCTAGAAGCATATTAGGGAAAACGCTACTCTCTAACATACTGCTTCCATTCACAAACAAGGAACATACAGTACATTCACTTGATGCTTGACTTCTTGCATTTTCACCACTTGCCAATGTGCTTTCAACTTAAAATTGCTTTCTGTAGCAAAAGAGCACAAATCATGTTTATTTATAAACTTATTTGCTTTGTCTCTGTCTCCCACGTTAGCGAGGTAGCGCAAGGAAACAGACGAAAGAATGGCTCAACCCACCCATATATACATAGTAAAATCAATATTATATCAGACATCATCTAGTGTCTATTGTTAGACAAAAATTTAATCTAGAAGCATATTAGGGAAAACGCTACTCTCTAACATACTGCTTCCATTCACAAACAAGGAACATACAGTACATTCACTTGATGCTTGACTTCTTGCATTTTCACCACTTGCCAATGTGCTTTCAACTTAAAATTGCTTTCTGTAGCAAAAGAGCACAAATCATGTTTATTTATAAACTTATTTGCTTTGTCTCTGTCTCCCACGTTAGCGAGGTAGCGCAAGGAAACAGACGAAAGAATGGCTCAACCCACCCATATACACATGTATATACATAAACGTCCACACACGCAAATATACATACCAATACATCTCAATGTATACATATATATACACACAGACATATACATATATACACATGTACATAATTCATACTGTCTGCCTTTATTCATTCCCATCGCCACCCCGCCACACATGAAATAACAACCCCCTACCCCCGCATGTGCGCAAGAAAGCGCTAGGAAAAGACAACAAAGGCCACGTTCGTTCACACTCAGTCTCTAGCTGTCATGTAATAATGCACCGAAACCACAGCTCCCTTTCCACATCCAGGCCCCACACAACTTTCCATGGTTTACCCCAGACGCTTCACATGCCCTGGTACAATCCACTAACAGCACCTCGACCCCGATATACCACATCGTTCCAATTCACTCTATTCCTTGCACGCCTTTCACCCTCCAGCACATTCAGGCCCAGATCACTCAAAATCTTTTTCACTCCATCTTTCCACCTCCAATTTGGTCTCCCACTTCTCCTCGTTCCCTCCCCCTCTGACACATACATCCTCTTGGTCAATCTTTCATCACTCATTCTCTCCATGTGACCAAACCATTTCAACATACCCTCTTCTGCTCTCTCAACCACACTCATTTTATTAACACACATCTCTCTTACCCTTTCATTATTTACTCGATCAAACCACCTCACACCACATATTGTCCTCAAACATCTCATTTCCAGCACATCCACCCTCCTCCCACAACTCTATCCATAGCCCATGCCTCGCAACCATATAACATTGTTGGAACCACTATTCCTTCAAACACACTCATTTTTACTTTCTGAGATAATGTTCTCGACTTTCACACATTCTTCAACGCTCCCAGAACTTTCGCCCCCTCCCCCACCCTATGATTCCATGGTTCCATCTGCTGCCAAATCCACTCCCAGATATCTAAAACTCTTCACTTCCTCCAGTTTTTCTCCACTCAAACTTATCCCCCAATTGACTTGACCCTCAACTCTACTGTACCTAATAACCTTGCACTTATTCACATTTACTCTCAACTTTCTTCTTTCACACACTTTACCAAACTCAGTCACCAGCTTCTGCAGTTTCTCATATGAATCAGCCACAAACGCTGTATCATCAGCGAACAACAACTGACCCACTTCCCAAGTTCCCTCATCCACAACAGACTGCACAATTGCCCCTCTTTCCAAAACTCTTGCATTCACCTCCCTAACAACCCCATCCATAAACAAATTAAACAACCATGGAGACATCACACACCCCTGCCAATAACCTTCATTCACTGAGAACCAATCACTTTCCTCTCTTCCTACACGTACAAATGCCTTGCATCCTCCATAAAAACTTTTCACTGCTTCTAACAACTTGCCTCCCACACTATATATTCTTAATACCTTCCACAGAGCATCTCTATCAACTCTTATCATATTCCTTCTGTAGATCCATAAATGCTACATACAAATCCAATTCCTTTTCTAAGTTTTTCTCACATTTATTCGTCAAAGCAAACACTTGATCCACATATCCTCTACCACTTCTGAAACCACACTGCTCTTCCCCAATCTGAAGCTCTGTACATGCCCTCACCCTCTCAATCAATACCCTCCCATGTAATTTCCCAGGAATACTCAACAAACTTATACCTCTGTAATTTGAGCACTCACTTTTATCCCCTTTGCCTTTGTACAATGGCACTATGCAAGCATTCTGCCAATCCTCACGCACCTCACCATGAGTCATACATACATTAAATAACCTTACTAACTAGTCAACAATACAGTCACCCCCTTTTCTAATAAATTCTACTGCAATACCATCCAAACCTGCTGGCTTGCCTGCTTTCATGTAACGCAAAGCTTTTACTACCTCTTCTCTGTTTACCAAATAATTCTCCCTAACCCTCTCACTTTGCACACCACCTCAACCAAAACACCCTATATCTGCCACTCTATCATCAAACACATTCAACAAACCTTCAAAATACTCACTCCATCTCCTCATCACCACTACTTGTTATCACCTCCCCATTAGCCCCCTTCACTGAAGTTCCCATTTGCTCCCTTGTCTTACGCACTTTATTTACCTCCTTACAAAACATTTTCTTCTCCCTAAAATTTAATGATACTTTCACCCCAACTCTCATTTGCCCTCTTTTTCGCCTCTTGCACCTTTCTCTTGACCTCCTGCCTATTTCTTTTACATATCTCCCACTCATTTGCATTACTTCCCTGCAAAAATCATCCAAATGCCTCTCTCTTCTCTTTCACTACTAATCTTACTTCTTCATCCCACCACTCACTACCCTTTCTAATCTGCCCATTTCCCACGCTTCTCATGCCACAAGCATCTTTTGCGCAAGCCATCACTGCTTCCTTAAATACATCCCATTCCTCCTCCACTCCCCTTACCTCCTTTGTTCTCACCTTTTTCCATTCTGTACTCAGTGTCTCCTGGTACTTCTTCACACAAGTCTCCTTCCTAAGCTCACTTACTCTCACCACTCTCTTCACCCCAACATTCTCTTTTTTTTTTTCTGAAAACCTCTACAAATCTTCACCTCCACAAGATGATGATCAGACATCCCTCCAGTTGTACCTCTAAGCACATTAACATCCAAAAGTCTCTCTCGGCGCCTATTAATTAACACAATCTAATAACACTCTCTGGCCACCTCTCCTACTTACATATGTATATTCATGTATATCTCTTTTTAAACCAGGTATTCCCAATCACCAGTCCTTTTTCAGAACATAAATCTACAAGCTCTTCATTTCCATTTACAACATTGAACACCCCAAGTACACCAATTATTCCCTCTACTGCCACATTACTCACCTTTGCATTCAAATCACCCATCACTATAACCTGGTCTTTTGCATCAAAACTAATAACACACTCACTCAGCTGCTCCCAAAACACTTGCCTCACATGATCTTTCTTCTCATGCCTAGGTGCATATGCACCAATATCACCCATCTCTCTCCATCAACTTTCAGTTTTACCCATATCAATCTAGAGTTTACTTTCTTATACTCAATCACATACTCTCGCCACTCCTGTTTCAGGAGTAGCGCTACTCCTTCCCTTGCTCTTGTCCTCTCACTAACCCCTGACTTCACTCCCAAGACATTCCCAAACCACTCTTCCCCTTTACCCTTGAGCTTCGTTTCACTCAGAGCCAAAACATCCAGGTTCCTTTCCTCAAACATACTAACTATAACTCCTTTTTTCTCATCTTGGTTACATCCACACACATTTAGACACCCCAATCTGAGCCTTCGAGGAGGATGAGCACTTCCCGAATGACTCCTTCTTCTGTTTCCCCTTGTAGAAAGTTAAAATACAAGGAAGGGAGGGTTTCCAGCCCCCCACTCCCATCCCCATTAGTCGCCTTCTACAACACGTGAAGAATGCATGGGAAGTATTCTTTCTCCCCATCCCCAGGGATGCTATCAAAATCTATAAATCGGAAGTGTATAAAGCATGCTGTCAAGCCTTTTATCAATTTTGCCCTTTTTACACACTAAATGACAAGCACCTGCACACGTTTCAGTAACTTTCCTTGTGTTGCATTTTTTTCTCATTTAAAAAGAGCCTGCATCTTTTAAAGTTATAATATGAGAATGTGTGCCAGAGACTGGAGACCACAACAACTCAGGTTACTGTGATACTATGATACCTGGAAGTATTATTGGTTGGTTATAGAGCACCAAAATCAGTTAGCTGACAAAACGTCAACTGATCTGACACAAGGCATTAGCCAAGGATGCAATGTGACCAACCACAGCCTATGTAGTGCTTACTCTTACTTCCTACATTATCATTATTATACTCAAATGATGTTTCCAGCATCAGCAAGGTAGCGCAAGGAAACAGAAAAAGAATAGCCCAACCACCGACATATACACATATATAAATAAGATACAAATCTCCAACACCTAGGATCGAACCCGGGACCCCTGTGCAATATATGGGAGCGCTACTGATAGGCTATGATTGCCGCTAATAGGGAAATGACTTCGAATACTATGTACTCAAATACCCTTCGTCTCACGTTGTGAGCAACAAAGTCTACACAGGTTGCTTCCCATCAGGCTCACACAGCCAGCAGATAGCATTTTACCGAACCTAACTGTACAACGTGAGGTATATGAATACGAACAAAGTGTATCTGAAAGTGCATCTTCAGAGAACATACAAACATCAAACAACCAGTATCGAACCCAGAACCCATGTGCATCAGGTGGGAAAGCTACCTCCAAGGTATAACGAAGGGCATTCGAGTATAGCACTCGAAGTCATTTCCATACTGGGGGTGATCATAGCCTAGCGGTAGTACTCCCGCCTAATGCACAGGGGTCCCGGGTTCAATCCTGGCTGCTGGAGGCCTGTATTTACTGTGAAGGTGCGCGATCATATGCACTTTGTTCATATTCATACACCTCCGCGTTGTACAGATAGGTTCGGTAAAAAGCTATCTGCTGGCTATGAGAGCATGATGGGAAATGACCGGTGTAGACTCCGTGGCTCACCAACATGAGACGAAGGGTATTTGAGTACACAGTACTCGAACAGTCATTTCCCAATCAGGAGTGATCATAGCCTAGCGGTAATACTCCCGCCTGATGCACACGGGTTCCAGGTTCGATTCTGGCTGCTGGAGGTTTGTATGTTCTATGAAGGTGCGTGTTCATATGTACTTCGTTCGGATTCATATACCTCCACGTTGTACAGTTAGGTTTGGTAAAATGCTATCTGCTGGCTGTGTGAGCCTGATGGGAAGTAACCGGCGTAGACAACGTTGCTCACAACATGAGACAAAGGGTATTTGAGCACAAAGCATTCCAAGTCATTTTTCTATTAGGGGCAGTCACAGCTTAGTGGTAGTGCTCCCACCTGTTGCACAGGGGTCATGGGTTTGATCCTGGCTGTTGGAGGTTTGTATGTTCTATGAAGGTGCGCGTTCATATGTACTTTGTTCGTATTCATATACCTCTACAATGTACAGCTATGTTCAGTAAAATGCCATCTGCTGGCTGTGCGAGCCTGATGGGAAGTAACCGGTGTAGACTCCATTGCTCACAACGTGAGACGCAGGGTATTTGACTATAGAATTCCAAGCCATTTCCCTATCGGGCGATTACAGCTTAGCGGAAGCACTCCCACCTATTGCAAAGGGGTCCCGGGATCAATCCTGGCTGTTGCAGGTCTGTATGTTATTTATATGTGTGTATATGTCGGTGGTTGCTGCCTTCATCGTCCAGGGTTCGATCCTGGCTGTTGCAGGTTTGTATGTTATTTATATATGTGTATATGTCGGTGGTTGCTCCCTTCATCCATTTCCTTTGCCACCTGAACACACCTTTGCTTTCATGCCAATAAATATTTGGAATAGAAAAGAAAATATAAAAAAGGGTTGACCAATTCCTGCTCTAACTACCCTAAATTTCATTAATTTGTCCTTCATTAACTGGTAATTCTGGGGGAAGGGTTGACAGTGACAAAGTTAGTGAGTTACCCTTCAGTGGTTGCCGAGTTGCACTCCTCTGACCCTGGCAACTGTCCTTTCTTTTAGCATATCAACGGTGATCCAGATTAAAACATCATATGGAATCAACCCCAGGTTTGGAAATCACTAGTCTTTACCATTTTCATTCAAGTTCAGTAAATCTATGCCTCCTTAGCCTGGTAATCCTCCCTTATAAATGCAGGTATGAACCATTTGGAAACAATGCAGGAAAAAGAAAGCAATATCACCATGGGCCTGCCTTAGGCAACTTCCCCAGAATCCCTCATCTCACTGAACCTTTCTACCCTATGCCACCTATAGCAGCAGTTAACATAGCAGTCTGGCAATAAATCAATGGATATACCAATTATTTCATATTAACTTCTTGCAGAAACATGGGAGACTACCATGCAGACTACACAAGAGCAAATTGCACTGTGGTTAAAATATAATACATTACTTACCACAGACTAATTTGGCAAACAGACAAAAAGGTTCCCTCTTCATCAGCATCTGTAAATGCAAGTAAAATTTTTGAACGTATCCACATAAAGATCAGAATAAATATTCCCAAATCAAGGAGACTGCTTTATGACACAATTCCCGCTAATGCGGGAAATGGCGAATAGTTAAAAAAAAAAAAAAAAAAAAAAAATTTCATTTTTCACCAAGTTAAAAAAAAAAGACCACACATTGTCCTCAAACATCTCATTTCCAGCACATCCATCCTCCTGCGCACAACTCTATCCAAAGCCCACGCCTCACAACCATACAACATTGTTGGAGCCACTATTCCTTCAAACATACCCATTTTTGCTTTCCGAGATAATGTTCTCGACTTCCACACATTTTTCAAGGCTCCCAAAATTTTCGCCCCCTCCCCCACCCTATGATCCACTTCCGCTTCCATGGTTCCATCCGCTGACAGATCCACTCCCAGATATCTAAAACACTTCACTTCCTCCAGTTTTTCTCCATTCAAACTCACCTCCCAATTGACTTGACCCTCAACCCTACTGTACCTAATAACCTTGCTCTTATTCACATTTACTCTTAACTTTCTTCTTTCACACACTTTACCAAACTCAGTCGCCAGCTTCTGCAGTTTCTCACATGAATCAGCCACCAGCGCTGTATCATCAGCGAACAACAACTGACTCACTTCCCAAGCTCTCTCATCCCCAACAGACTTCATACTTGCCCCTCTTTCCAAAACTCTTGCATTTACCTCCCTAACAACCCCATCCATAAACAAATTAAACAACCATGGAGACATCACACACCCCTGCCGCAAACCTACATTTACTGAGAACCAATCACTTTCCTCTCTTCCTACACGTACACATGCATTACATCCTCGATAAAAACTTTTCACTGCTTCTAACAACTTTCCTCCCACACCATATATTCTTAATACCTTCCACAGAGCATCTCTATCAACTCTATCATATGCCTTCTCCAGATCCATAAATGCTACATACAAATCCATTTGCTTTTCTAAGTATTTCTCACATATATTCTTCAAAGCAAACACCTGATCCACACATCCTCTACCACTTCTGAAACCACACTGCTCTTCCCCAATCTGATGCTCTGTACATGCCTTCACCCTCTCAATCAATACCCTCCCATATAATTTACCAGGAATACTCAACAAACTTATACCTCTGTAATTTGAGCACTCACTCTTATCCCCTTTGCCTTTGTACAATGGCACTATGCACGCATTGATCGAGTGAGTAACGTAAGGGTAAGAGAGATGTGTGGAAATAAAAAGAGCGTGGTTGAGAGAGCAGAAGAGGGTGTTTTGAAGTGGTTTGGGCACATGGAGAGGATGATTGAGGAAAGATTGACCAAGAGGATATATGTGTCGGAGGTGGAGGGAGCAAGGAGAAGAGGGAGACCAAATTGGAGGTGGAAAGATGGAGTGAAAAAGATTTTGTGTGATCGGGGCCTGAACATGCAGGAGGGTGAAAGGAGGGCAAGGAATAGAGTAAATTGGAGCGATGTGGTATACCGGGGTTGACGTGCTGTCAGTGGATTGAATCAAGGCATGTGAAGCGTCTGGGGTAAACCATGGAAAGCTGTGTAGGTATGTATATTTGCGTGTGTGGACGTATGTATATACATGTGTATGGGGGGGGGGGGGTTGGGCCATTTCTTTCGTCTGTTTCCTTGCGCTACCTCGCAAACGCGGGAGACAGCGGCAAAAAAAAAATATATACATATATATATATATATATATATATATATATATATATATATATATATATATATATATATATATATATATACATACATATATATACATATATATACATATATATATTATCATTTATTTTATTTATTGTACTTTGTCGCTGTCTCCCGCGTTTGCGAGGTAGCGCAAGGAAACAGACGAAAGAAATGGCCCAACCCCCCCCCCCATACACATGTATATACATACGTCCACACACGCAAATATACATACCTACACAGCTTTCCATGGTTTACCCCAGACGCTTCACATGCCTTGATTCAATCCACTGACAGCACGTCAACCCCGGTATACCACATCGCTCCAATTCACTCTATTCCTTGCCCTCCTTTCACCCTCCTGCATGTTCAGGCCCTGATCACACAAAATCTTTTTCACTCCATCTTTCCACCTCCAATTTGGTCTCCCTCTTCTCCTCGTTCCCTCCACCTCCGACACATATATCCTCTTGGTCAATCTTTCTTCACTCATTCTCTCCATATGCCCAAACCACTTCAAAACACCCTCTTCTGCACTCTCAACCACGCTCTTTTTATTTCCACACATCTCTCTTACCCTTACGTTACTCACTCGATCAAACCACCTCACACCACACATTGTCCTCAAACATCTCATTTCCAGCACATACATCCTCCTGCGCACAACTCTATCCATAGCCCACGCCTCGCAACCATACAACATTGTTGGAGCCACTATTCCTTCAAACATACCCATTTTTGCTTTCCGAGATAATGTTCTCGACTTCCACACATTCTTCAAGGCCCCCAGAATTTTCGCCCCCTCCCCCACCCTATGATCCACTTCCGCTTCCATGGTTCCATCCGCTGCCAGATCCACTCCCAGATATCTAAAACACTTCACTTCCTCCAGTTTTTCTCCATTCAAACTCACCTCCCAATTGAATTGACCCTCAACCCTACTGTACCTAATAACCTTGCTCTTATTCACATTTACTCTTAACTTTCTTCTTCCACACACTTTACCAAACTCAGTCACCAGCTTCTGCAGTTTCTCACATGAATCAGCCACCAGCACTGTATCATCAGCGAACAACAACTGACTCACTTCCCAAGCTCTCTCATCCCCAACAGACTTCATACTTGCCCCTCTTTCCAAAACTCTTGCATTTACCTCCCTAACAACCCCATCCATAAACAAATTAAACAACCATGGAGACATCACACACCCCTGCCGCAAACCTACATTCACTGGAGGAAGTGAAGTGTTTTAGATATCTGGGAGTGGATCTGGCAGCGGATGGAACCATGGAAGCGGAAGTGGATCATAGGGTGGGGGAGGGGGCGAAAATTCTGGGGGCCTTGAAGAATGTGTGGAAGTCGAGAACATTATCTCGGAAAGCAAAAATGGGTATGTTTGAAGGAATAGTGGTTCCAACAATGTTGTATGGTTGCGAGGCGTGGGCTATGGATAGAGTTGTGCGCAGGAGGATGGATGTGCTAGAAATGAGATGTTTGAGGACAATGTGTAGTGTGAGGTGGTTTGATCGAGTGAGTAACGTAAGGGTAAGAGAGATGTGTGGAAATAAAAAGAGCGTGGTTGAGAGAGCAGAAGAGGGTGTTTTGAAGTGGTTTGGGCACATGGAGAGAATGAGTGAGGAAAGATTGACCAAGAGGATATATGTGTCGGAGGTGGAGGGAACGAGGAGAAGAGGGAGACCAAATTGGAGGTGGAAAGATGGAGTGAAAAAGATTTTGTGTGATCGGGGCCTGAACATGCAGGAGGGTGAAAGGAGGGCAAGGAATAGAGTGAATTGGAACGATGTGGTATACCAGGGTTGACGTGCTGTCATTGGATTGAATCAAGGCATGTGAAGCGTCTGGGGTAAACCATGGAAAGCTGTGTAGGTATGTATATTTGCGTGTGTGGACGTATGTATATACATGTGTATGGGGGGGGTTGGGCCATTTCTTTCGTCTGTTTCCTTGCGCTACCTCGCAAACGCGGGAGACAGCGACAAAGTATAATAAAAAAAAAAAAAAAATATATATATATATATATATATATTTTGGATGTTAATGTGCTGAGAGGTGCAACTGGAGGGATGTCTGATCATTATCTTGTGGAGGCTAAGGTGAAGATTTGTATGGGTTTTCAGAAAAGAAGAGTGAATGTTGGGGTGAAGAGGGTGGTGAGAGTAAGTGAGCTTGGGAAGGAGACTTGTGTGAGGAAGTACCAGGAGAGACTGAGTACAGAATGGAAAAAGGTGAGAACAATGGAAGTAAGGGGAGTGGGGGAGGAATGGGATGTATTTAGGGAATCAGTGATGGATTGCACAAAAGATGCTTGTGGCATGAGAAGAGTGGGAGGTGGGTTGATTAGAAAGGGTAGTGAGTGGTGGGATGAAGAAGTAAGAGTATTAGTGAAAGAGAAGAGAGAGGCATTTGGACGATTTTTGCAGGGAAAAAATGCAATTGAGTGGGAGACATATAAAAGAAAGAAACAGGAGGTCAAGAGAAAGGTGCAAGAGGTGAAAAAAAGGGCAAATGAGAGTTGGGGTGAGAGAGTATCATTAAATTTTAGGGAGAATAAAAAGATGTTCTGGAAGGAGGTAAATAAAGTGCGTAAGACAAGGGAGCAAATGGGAACTTCAGTGAAGGGCGCAAATGGGGAGGTGATAACAAGTAGTGGTGATGTGAGAAGGAGATGGAGTGAGTATTTTGAAGGTTTGTTGATTGTGTTTGATGATAGAGTGGCAGATATAGGGTATTTTGGTCGAGGTGGTGTGCAAAGTTCGAGGGTTAGGGAAAATGAGTTGGTAAACAGAGAAGAGGTAGTAAAAGCTTTGCGGAAGATGAAAGCCGGCAAGGCAGCAGGTTTGGATGGTATTGCAGTGGAATTTATTAAAAAAGGGGGTGACTAATACGTATTGTTGACTGGTTGGTAAGGTTATTTAATGTATGTATGACTCATGGTGAGGTGCCTGAGGATTGGCGGAATGCGTGCATAGTGCCATTGTACAAAGGCAAAGGGGATAAGAGTGAGTGCTCAAATTACAGAGGTATAAGTTTGTTTGTGTGGGCGAGTGGGGCCTTTGTTGTCTTTTCCTAGCGCTACCCCACGCACATGACGGGGGAGGGGGACGGTATTCCATGTGTGGTGAGGTGGCGATGGGAATGTTTAAGGGCGGACAGTGTGAGTTGTGTGCATGGGTATGTATGTATGTGTCTGCGTGTGTATGTATATGTGTACGTTGAGATGTATAGGTGTGTTTATTTGCGTGTGTGTGTGTGTGCATGGGGGTGGGTTTGGCCATTTCTTTCGTCTGTTTCCTTGCGCTACCTCGCAAACGCGGGAGACAGCGACAAAGTATAATAAAAAAAAATATAATAATAATAATAATAATCCCTGGGGATAGGGGATTAAGAATACTTCCCACGTATTCCCTGCGTGTTGTAGAAGGCGACTAAAAGGGGAGGGAGCGGGGGGCTGGAAATCCTCTCCTCTCGGATTTTTTTTAATTTTCCAAATGAAATAACAGAGAATTGGGCCAGGTGAGGGTATTCCCTCAAAGGCCCAGTCCTCTGTTCTTCACGCACTACCTCGCTAATGCGGGAAATGGCGAATTGTTTGAAAGAAAAAAGAAGTTTGTTGAGTATTCCTGGCAAATTATATGGGAGGGTATTGATTGAGAGGGTGAAGGCATGTACAGAGCATCAGATTGGGGAAGAGCAGTGTGGTTTCAGAAGTGGTAGAGGATGTGTGGATCAGGTGTTTGCTTTGAAGAATGTATGTGAGAAATACTTAGAAAAGCAAATGGATTTGTATGTAGCATTTATGGATCTGGAGAAGGCATATGATAGAGTTGATAGAGATGCTCTGTGGAAGGTATTAAGAATATATGGTGTGGGAGGAAAGTTGTTAGAAGCAATGAAAAGTTTTTATCGAGGATGTAAGGCATGTGTACGTGTAGGAAGAGAGGAAAGTGATTGGTTCTCAGTGAATGTAGGTTTGCGGCAGGGGTGTGTGATGTCTCCATGGTTGTTTAATTTGTTTATGGATGGGGTTGTTAGGGAGGTGAATGCAAGAGTTTTGGAAAGAGGGGCAAGTATGAAGTCTGTTGGGGATGAGAGAGCTTGGGAAGTGAGTCAGTTGTTGTTTGCTGATGATACAGCGCTGGTGGCTGATTCATGTGAGAAACTGCAGAAGCTGGTGACTGAGTTTGGTAAAGTGTGTGAAAGAAGAAAGTTAAGAGTAAATGTGAATAAGAGCAAGGTTATTAGGTACAGTAGGGTTGAGGGTCAATTCAATTGGGAGGTGAGTTTGAATGGAGAAAAACTGGAGGAAGTGAAGTGTTTTAGATATCTGGGAGTGGATCTGGCAGCGGATGGAACCATGGAAGCGGAAGTGGATCATAGGGTGGGGGAGGGGGCGAAAATTCTGGGAGTCTTGAAGAATGTGTGGAAGTCGAGAACATTATCTTGGAAAGCAAAAATGGCTATGTTTGAAGGAATAGTGGTTCCAACAATGTTGTATGGTTGCGAGGCGTGGACTATGGATAGAGTTGTGCGCAGGAGGATGGATGTGCTAGAAATGAGATGTTTGAGGACAATGTGTGGTGTGAGGTGGTTTGATCGAGTAAGTAACGTAAGGGTAAGAGAGATGTGTGGAAATAAAAAGAGCGTGGTTGAGAGAGCAGAAGAGGGTGTTTTGAAATGGTTTGGTCACATGGAGAGAATGAGTGAGGAAAGATTGACCAAGAGGATATATGTGTCGGAGGTGGAGGGAACGAGGAGAAGAGGGAGACCAAATTGGAGGTGGAAAGATGGAGTAAAAAAGATTTTGTGTGATTGGGGCCTGAACATGCAGGAGGGTGAAAGGAGGGCAAAGAATAGAGTGAATTGGAGCGATGTGTTATACCGGGGTTGACGTGCTGTCAGTGGATTGAATCAAGGCATGTGTATGGGTTGGGCCATTTCTTTCGTCTGTTTCCTTGCGCTACCTCGCAAACGCGGGAGACAGCGGCAAAAAAAAAAAAAAAAAAAAAATATATATATATATATATATATATATATCCCTGGGGATAGGGGACAAAGAATACTTCCCACGTATTCCCTGCGTGTCGTAAAAGGCGACTAAAAGGGGAGGGAGCGGGGGCTGGAAATCCTCCCCTCTTGTTTTTTTTTTTTAATTTTCCAAAAGAAGGAACAGAGAATTGGGCCAGGTGAGGGTATTCCCTCAAAGGCCCAGTCCTCTGTTCTTAACGCTACCTCGCTAATGCGGGAAATGGCGAACAGTTTGAAAGAAAGAAAAGATATATATATATATATATTTTCATACTATTCACCATTTTCCGCTTTAGCAAGGTAGCGTTAAGAACAGAGGACTGGGCCTTAGAGGGAATATCCTCACCTGGCCCCCTTTTCTGTTCCTTCTTTTGGAAAATTAAAAAAAAAAAACGAGGATTTCCAGCCACCCGCTCCCTCCCCTTTTAGTCGCCTTCTACGACAGGCAGGGAATACGTGGGAAGTGTTCTTTCCCCCCTATCCCCAGGGATGGTATATATATATATAAATTATGTAATCGAATACCCTTCGTCTCACATTGGAGCAACAGGGTCTCCACTGGTCATTTCTCATAAGTTCATGCAACCAGCAGATAGCACGTTAGAGAATCTAACTGTACAACACGTAAATAGTATATGTGAGCAGGCCCTACCATATAATCTACAACAGCCAGGATCGAACCTGGGACCCCTGCATTGCAGGAAAGAGCATTATGGCTAGGCTATTATCACTACTAAAAGGGGTCCCATACTGTCTAGCTTTATTCATTCCCATCGCCACCCCGCCACACATGAAAAAAAGCATGTGCGCGAGGTAGCGCTAGGGAAAAGACAACAAAGGCCACATTCATTCACACTCAGTCTCTAGCTGTCATGTATAATGTACTGAAACTACAGCTCCCTTTCCACATCCAGGCCCCAGAGAGCTTTCCATGGTTTACCCCAGACGCTTCACACGCCCTGGTTCAATCCATTGACAGCATATCTGCTGGCTGTGTGAGCATGATGGGGAGTAACCGGTGAAGACTACGTTGCTCAGAACATGAGACGAAGGGTATTTGAGTACATAGTATTCGAAGGCATATGATAGAGTTGATAGAGATGCTCTGTGGAAGGTATTAAGAATATATGGTGTGGGAGGCAAAATGTTAGAAGCAGTGAAAAGTTTTTATCGAGGATGTAAGGCATGAGTACGTGTAGGAAGAGAGGAAAGTGATTGGTTCTCAGTGAATGTAGGTTTGAGGTAGGGGTGTGTGATGTCTCCATGGTTGTTTAATTTGTTTATGGATGGGGTTGTTAGGGAGGTGAATGCAAGAGTTTTGGAAAGAGGGGCAAGTATGAAGTCTATTGGGGATGAGAGAGCTTGGGAAGCGAGTCAGTTGTTGTTCGCTGATGATACAGTGCTGGTGGCTGATTCATGTGAGAAACTGCAGAAGCTGGTGACTGAGTTTGGTAAAGTGTGTGAAAGAAGAAAGTTAAGAGTAAATATGAATAAGAGCAAGGTTATTAGGTACAGTAGGGTTGAGGGTCAAGTCAATTGGGAGGTAAGTTTGAATGGAGAAAAACTGGAGGAAGTAAAGTGTTTTAGATATCTGGGAGTGGATCTGGCAGTGGATGGAACCATGGAAGCGGAAGTGAATCATAGGGTGGGGGAGGGGGCGAAAATTCTGGGAGCCTTGAAGAATGTGTGGAAGTCGAGAACATTATCTTGGAAAGCAAAAATGGCTATGTTTGAAGTAATAGTGGTTCCAACAATGTTGTATGGTTGCGAGGCGTGGGCTATGGATAGAGTTGTGCGCAGGAGGGTGGATGTGCTGGAAATGAGATGTTTGAGGACAATGTGTGGTGTGAGGTGGTTTGATCAAGTAAGTAATGTAAGGGTAAGAGAGATGTGTGGAAATAAAAAGAGCATGGTTGAGAGAGCAGAAGAGGGTGTTTTGAAATGGTTTGGGCACATGGAGAGAATGAGTGAGGAAAGATTGACCAAGAGGATATATGTGTCGGAGGTGGAGGGAACGAGGAGAAGTGGGAGACCAAATTGGAGGTGGAAAGATGGAGTGAAAGATTTTGAGTGATCGGGGGCTGAACATGCAGGAGGGTGAAAGGCGGGCAAGGAATAGAGTGAATTGGATCGATGTGGTATTCCGGGGTTGACGTGCTGTCAGTGGATTGAATCACGGCATGTGAAGCGTCTGGGGTAAACCATGGAAAGTTGTGTGGGGCCTGGATGTGGAAAGGGAGCAGTGGTTTTGGGCATTATTGCATGACAGCTAGAGACTGAGTGTGAGCGAATGGGGCCTTTGTTGTCTTTTCCTAGCGCTACCTCGCACACATATGGGGGGAGGGGGACGGTATTCCATGTGTGGCAAAGTGGCGATGAGAATGAATAAAGGCAGACAGTGTGAATTGTGTGCATGGGTATATATGTATGTGTCTGTGTGTGTATATATATGTGTACACTGAGATGAATAGGTATGTATATTTGCGTGTGTGGACGTGTATGTATATATATGTGTATGGGGGTGGGTTGGGCCATTTCTTTTTTCTGTTTCCTTGCGCTACCTCGCAAATGCGGGAGACAGCAACAAAGCAAAATAGTATTCGAAATCATTTCCCTATTAGGGATGATCATAGCCAGGCGATAGTGCTCCTACCTATTGCACAGGGGTCCTGGGTTCGATCCTGGCTGTTGTAGGTTTATGTTGTATGTGGGTGCGTGTCATGTACTTTGTTCATATTCATATACCTCTGCATTGTACATTTATGTTCGGTAAAATGCTATCTGCTGGCTATGTGAACCTGATGGGAAGCAACCAGTGTAGACTTCATTGCTCACCAACTTGATCATAGCCTTGCGGTAATACTCCCACCTGTTACACAGGCGTCCCAGGTTCAATCCTGGCTGTTGGAGGATTGTATGTTCTATGAAGGTGCACGTTCATATGCACTTTGTTCGTATCCATACACTTCCGCGTTCTACAGCTAGGTTCAGTAAAATGCAATCTGCTGGCTGTGTGACCCTGATGGGAAATGACCGGTGTAAGCCCCGTTCCTCACCAACATGAGACAAAGGTATTCAAGTGCATTGCATTGAAAGTCATTTCCCTATTGGGGGCGATCATAGCCTAGCGGTAGCACTTCCACCTCTTGCAAAGGGGTCCCGCAGTCGATCCTGGCTATTGGAGGTTTGCATGTTCTATGAAACTCCGCGTTCATATGCACTTTCTTCCTATGTATATATATATATATATATATATATATATATATTTTTTTTTTTTTTTATACTTTGTCGCTGTCTCCCGCGTTTGCGAGGTAGCGCAAGGAAACAGACGAAAGAAATGGCCCAACCCCCCCCCCATACACATGTACATACACACGTCCACACACGCAAATATACATACCTACACAGCTTTCCATGGTTTACCCCAGACGCTTCACATGCCTTGCTTCAATCCACTGACAGCACGTCAACCCCTGTATACCACATGACTCCAATTCACTCTATTTCTTGCCCTCCTTTCACCCTCCTGCATGTTCAGGCCCCGATCACACAAAATCTTTTTCACTCCATCTTTCCACCTCCAATTTGGTCTCCCTCTTCTCCTCGTTCCCTCCACCTCCGACACATATATCCTCTTGGTCAATCTCTCCTCACTCATTCTCTCCATGTGCCCAAACCATTTCAAAACACCCTCTTCTGCTCTCTCAACCACGCTCTTTTTATTTCCACACATCTCTCTTACCCTTACGTTACTTACTCGATCAAACCACCTCACACCACACATTGTCCTCAAACATCTCATTTCCAGCACATCCATCCTCCTGCGCACATCTCTATCCATAGCCCACGCCTCGCAACCATACAACATTGTTGGAACCACTATTCCCTCAAACATACCCATTTTTGCTTTCCGAGATAATGTTCTCGACTTCCACACATTTTTCAAGGCTCCCAAAATTTTCGCCCCCTCCCCCACCCTATGATCCACTTCCGCTTCCATATATATATATATATATATATATATATATATATATATATATATATATATTTTTTCTTTCTTTCAAACTATTCGCCATTTCCCGCATTAGCGAGGTAGCGTTAAGAACAGAGGACTGGGCCTTTGAGGGAATACCCTCACCTGGCCCAATTCTCTGTTCCTTCTTTTTTTTTTTTTTTTTTTTTTTTTTTTTTTTTTTTTTTGGGGGGGGGGGGATTTCCAGCCCCCCGCTCCCTCCCCTTTTAGTCGCCTTCTACGACACGCAGGGAATATGTGGGAAGTATTCTTAATCCCCTATCCCCAGGGATAATATATATATATATATATATATATATATATATATATATATATATATATATATATATCCCCCTGGGGATAGGGGAGAAAGAATACTTCCCACGCATTCCTCACGTGTCGCAGAAGGTGACTAAAGGGGACAGGAGCAGGGGGCTAGAAACCCTCCCCTCCTTGTATTCTAACTTTCTAAAAGGGGAAACAGAAGAAGGAGTCATGCAGGGAGTGCTCATCCTCCTTGAAGGTTCAGATTGGGGTGTCTAACAGTGTGTCGATGTAACCAAGATGAGAAAAAAGGAGAGATAGGTAGTATGTTTGAGGAAAGGAACCTGGATGCTTTGGCTCTGAGTGAAACAAAGCTCAAGGGTAAAGGGGAAGAGTGGTTTGGGAATGTCTTGGGAGTAAAGTCAGGGGTTATTAAGAAGACAAGAGCAAGGGAAGGAGTAGCGCTACTCCTGAAACAGGAGTGGTGGGAGTATGATAGAGTGCAAGAAAGTAAACTCTAGATTGATATGGGTAAAACTGAAAGTTGATGGAGAGAGATGGGTGATTATTGGTGCATATGCACCTGGGAATGAGAAGATAGATCATGAGAGGCAAGTGTTTTGGGAGCAGCTGAATGAGTGTGTTAGTGGTTTTGGTGCACGAGACTGGGTTATAGTGATGGGTGAATTAAATACAAAGGTGAGTAACAAGGCAGTTGAGGGAATAATTGGTATGCATGGGGTGTTCAGTGTTGTAAATGGAAATGGTGAAGAGCTTGTAGATATATGTGCTGAAAAAGGACTGGTGATTGGGAATATCTCGTTTAAAAAGAGAGATATACCTAAGTATATGTATGTAAGTAGGAGAGATGGCCAGAGAGCGTTATTGGATTATGTGTTAATTGATAGGCACGCGAAAGCGAGACTTTTGGATGTTAATGTGCTGAGAGGTGCAACTGGAGGGATGTCTGATCATTATCTTGTTGAGGCGAAGGTGAAGATTTGTAGAGGTTTTCAGAAAAGAAGAGAGAATGTAGGGGTGAAAAGAGTGGTGAGAGAAGGTGAGCTTGGGAAGGAGACTTGTGTGAGGAAGTACCAAGAGAGACTGAGTACAGAATGAAAAAAGGTGAGAACAAAGGAGGTAAGGGGAGTGGGGGAGGAATGGGATGTATTTAGGGAAGCAGTGATGGCTTGCACAAAAGATGCTTGTGGCATGAGAAGTGTGGGAGGTGGGCAGATTAGAAAGGGTAGTGAGTGGTGGGATGAAGAAGCAAGATAATTAGTGAAAGTGAAAAGAGAGGCATTTGGCTGATTTTTGCAGGGAAACGATGCAAATGAGTGGGAGATGTATAAAAGAAAGAGGCAAGAGGTCAAGAGAAAGGTGCAAGAGGTGAAAAAGAGGGCAAAAGAGAGTTGGGGTGAGAGTATCATTAAATTCTAGGGAGAATAAAAAGATGTTTTACGGAAGATGAAAGCCGGCAAGGCAGTGAGTTTGGATGGTATTGCAGTGGACTTTATGAAAAAAGGGGGTGACTGTATTGTTGACTGGTTGGTAAGGTTATTTAATGCATGTATGATTCATGGTGAGGTGCCTGAGGATTGGCGGAATGCTTGCATAGTGCCATTGTACAAAGGCAAAGGGGATAGAAATGAGTGCTCAAATTACAGAGGTATAAGTTTGTTGAGTATTCCTGGCAAATTATATGGGAGGGTATTGATTGAGAGGGTGAAGGCATGTACAGAGCATCAGATTGGGGAAGAGCAGTGTGGTTTCAGAAGTGGTAGAGGATGTGTGGATCAGGTGTTTGCTTTGAAGAATGTATGTGAGAAATACTTAGAAAAACAAATGGATTTGTATTTAGCATTTATGGATCTGGAGAAGGCATATGATAGAGTTGATAGAGATGCTCTGTGGAAGGTTTTAAGAATATATGGTGTGGGAGGCAAGTTGTTAGAAGCAGTGAAAAGTTTTTATCGAGGATGTAAGGCATGTGTACGTGTAGGAAGAGAGGAAAGTGATTGGTTCTCAGTGAATGTAGGTTTGCTGCAGGGGTGTGTGATGTCTCCATGGTTGTTTAATTTGTTTATGGATGGGGTTGTTAGGGAGGTGAATGCAAGAGTTTTGGAAAGAGGGGCAAGTATGCAGTCTCTTGTGGATGAGAGAGCTTGGGAAGTGAGTCAGTTGTTGCTTCGCCGATGATACAGCGCTGGTGGCTGATTCATTCAAGAAACTGCAGAAGCTGGTGACTGAGTTTGGTAAAGTGTGTGAAAGAAGAAAGTTAAGAGTAAATGTGAATAAGAGCAAGGTTATTAGGTACAGTAGGGTTGAGGGTCAAGTCAATTGGGAGGTAAGTTTGAATGGAGAAAAACTGGAGGAAGTAAAGTGTTTTAGATATCTGGGAGTGGATCTGGCAGAGGATGGAAACATGGAAGCGGAAGTGGATCATAGGGTGGGGGAGGGGGCGAAAATTCTGGGAGCCTTGAAGAATGTGTGGAAGTCGAGAACATTATCTCAGAAAGCAAAAATGGGTATGGTTGAAGGAATAGTGGTTCCAACAATGTTGTATGGTTGCGAGGCGTGGGCTATGGATAGAGTTGTGCGCAGGAGGATGGATGTGCTAGAAATGAGATTTCTGAGGACAATGTGTGGTGTGAGGTGATTTGATCAAGTAAGTAACGTAAGGGTAAGAGAGATGTGTGGAAATAAAAAGAGTGTGGTTGAGAGAGCAGAAGAGGGTGTTTTGAAATGGTTTGGTCACATGGAGAGAATGAGTGAGGAAAGATTGACCAAGAGGATATATGTGTCAGAGGTGGAGGGAACGAGGAGAAGTGGGAGACCAAATTGGAGGTGGAAAGATGGAGTGAAAAAGATTTTGAGTGATCGCGGCCTGAACATGCAGGAGGGTGAAAGGCGTGCAAGGAATAGAGTGAATTGGAACGATGTGGTGTACCGGGGTCGACGCGCTGTCCATGGATTGAACCAGGGCATGTGAAGCGTCTGGGGTAATCCATGGAAAGTTGTGTGGGGCCTGGATGTGGAAAGGGAGCTATGGTTTCGGTGCATTATTACATGACAGCTGGAGACTGAGTGTGAACTAATGGGGCCTTTGGTGTCTTTTCCTAGCGCTACCTCGCACACATGAGGGGGGAGGGGGTTGTTATTCCATGTGTGGCGAGGTGACCAAATAAAGGCAGACAGTATGAATTATGTACATGTGTATATATGTATATGTCTGTGTGTGTATATATATGTGTACATTGAGAAGTATAGGTATGTATATTTGCATGTGTGGACGTGTATGTATACACATGTGTATGTGGGCGGGTTGGGCCATTCTTTCATCTGTTTCCTTGCGCTACCTCACTAACGCGGGAGACAGCGACAAAGCAAAATAAATAAAAATAAATAAATATGATTCATGGTGAGGTGCCTGAGGATTGGGTCATTCTTTCGTGTTCCCTTACACTACCTCTCTAACGCGGGAGACAGCGACAAAGCAAAATAAAGATAAACAATTATATATATTTATCTATTCATATATCAATCATACTTTGTCGCTGTCTCCCGCGTTGGAGAGGTAGCGTAAGGAAACAGACGAAAGAATGACCCAACCCACCCACATACACATGTAAGTACATACACGTCCACACGCAAATATACATACCTATACATCTCAACGCCTCCACATATATACATACACAGACATATCCCTGGGGATAGGGGATTAAGAATACTTCCCACGTATTCCCTGCATGTCGTAGAAGGCGACTAAAAGGGGAGGGAGCGGGGGGCTGGAAATCCTCCCCTCTCATTTTTTTTTTTAATTTTCCAAAAGAAGGAACAGAGGGGGCCAGGTGAGGATATTCCAAAAAGGCACAGTCCTCTGTTCCTAACGCTACCTCGCTAATGCGGGAAATGGCGAATAGTTTAAAAGAAAGAAGAAAGAAGACATATACATATATACACATTTACATAATTCATAGCCTGCCCTTATTCATTCCCATCGCCACCTGGCCAAATGAAATGACAGCCCCCTACCCCCGCACGTGCACAAGGTAACACTAGGAAAAAACAAAGGCGACATTCATTCACACTCAGTCTCTAGCCGTCATGTACAATGCACCAAAACCACAGCTCCCTTTCCACATCAGGGCCCCACAAAACTTTCCATGGTTTACCCCAGATGCTTCACATGCCCTGGTTCAATCAATTGACAGCACGTCGACCCAGGTATACCACATCGTTCCAATTCGCTCTATTCCTTGCACGCCTTTCACCCTCCTGCATGTTCAGGCCGCGATCACTCAAAATCTTTTTCACTCATTCTTTCCACCTCCAATTAGGTCTCCCACTTCTCGTTCCCTCCACCTCTGACACATATATCCTCTTTGTCAAACTTTCCTCACTCATTCTCTCCATGACCAAACCATTTCAAAATACCCTCTTTTGCTCTCTCAACAACACTGTTTTTATTGCCACATCTCTCTTAACCATTTTATTACTTATTCGATCAAACCACCTCACCACATATTGTCCTCAAACACCTCATTTCTAGCACATCCACCCTCCTCTGCACAACTCTATCCATAGCCCATGCCTCACAACCATAAAACGTTGTTGGAACCAATATTCCTTCAAACTTATCCATTTCTGCTTTCAAAGATAATTTTTTCGCCTTCCACATATTTTTCAACGCTCCCACAACTTTCGCCCCCTCCCTCACCCTATGATTCACTTCCGCTTCCATGGTTCCATCCGCTGCCAGATCCACTCCCAGATATCTAAATCACTTCACTTCCTCCAGTTTTTCTCCATTCAAACTTACCTCCCAATTGACTTGACCCTCAACCCTACTGTACCTAATAACCTTGCTCTTATTCACATTTACTCTCAGCTTTCTTCTTTCACACACTTTACCAAACTCAGTCACCAGCATCTGCAGTTTCTCACATGAATCAGCCACCAGTGCTGTATCATCAGCGAACAACAACTGACTCGCTTCCCAAGCTCTCTCATTCACAACAGACTGCATACTTGCCCCTCTTTCCAAAACTCTTGCATTCACCTCCCTAACAACCCCATCCATACACAAATTAAACCATGGAGACACACACCCCTGCAACAAACCTACATTCACTGAGAACATGTTACTTTCCTCTCTTCCTACAGGTACACAAGCCTTACATCCTCGATAAAGACTTTTCACTTCTAACAACTTGCCCCCCACACCATATATTCTTAATACCTTCCACAGAGCATCTCTATCAACTATCATATGCCTTCTCCAGATCCATAAATGCTACATACAAATCCATTTGCTTTTCTAAGTATTTATCACAGACATTCTTCAAAGCAAACACCTGATCCACACATCCTCTACCACTTCTGAAACCAAACTGCTCTTCCCCAATCTGATGCTCTGTACATGCCTTCACCCTCTCAATCAATACCCTCCCACATAATTTCGCAGGAATACTCAACAATTATACCTCTGTAATTTGAGCACTCACTTCTATCCCCTTTGCCTTTGTACAATGACACTATGTAAGCATTCCTCCAACCCTCAGGCACCTCACCATGAGTCATACATACATTGAATAACCTTACTAACCATGACTAAAGTTTTGTACATAAAAATTCAACTCCCATGACAGACACTAGATGATGAGACAAAAATCCTGAAGCATATGCCATGCTGGTGATACAAGTGCATAAAATTCCATGACTAACAATGGAATAGTCCTTAACTTATAAACAGTGTTAAGTCCCAAATTAAAGCTAGTTTTGGGTAACAGTGCTATTCAAATCTTTAGATGCTTGAAACCAATTTATTTAGTATTATGCACAGCTGATCTCCTTGACAGGCCACTGGCAGAGGGCAATACTGGCACAATATTTTCAGAGGCTCCTACTTAAGTTCATAACGACTACTACTAAATTATGCTCCTGTCTAATGTTCCTACTTACTACTTCTACTTCTTAATGCTCCTGTCTAATGTTCCTAACTATACTATTAATTAATGCTCTTACTATTTTGCCAAAAGGTAGGGCTGTTGCACAGCACTCACAGCTAAGATAAATTAGTTACGAACAATGAGCAAGTCAAGTATTGTAAAGTTTTTATGTGCAACAGAGAGATTGCACGTTTGTTGACAATGCCAGCAGTCCGCATGTGCGTTAGGCAGGAAGAGGCAACTTTGCCGAGGAGTGCAACTTAACAACCAATGAAGTGCTGGTTCACTTCACAGCTGTCATTAACCCTCCCAATACCCTGACTGCTGAGAGGCAATATACCTCACTGGTCAATGCCTGCTTACAACCCATTACCTACATATTATGGCAACTTCCATCAAAATCATTTAAAGTGCCCACCTTCAGTGTTCTACCAATTTTGAAGTTTCTTACCAACACCTGTAGCGAAATGAAAATTAAATCAACGACATTTAGTGTCTACTGATGGACAATACAAATGTAAACTAGAAGCATACGAGGGAGAGCTCCTCTCGCTAACATTAGTGCTTCCATTCACAACCAAGGAACATAGAATAAACTTGATACTTGACTACTTTCATTTCCATTATTTGCTAAAGCACTTTCAACTCCTAAAATTACACTCTGCAGCACAATAGTACAATCATAGTAATTGAAATTTATAAATCTTGAGTAAAAATCATGCTGTAAAGCCTTTCTATCAATTTTGCCCCTTTTACACACTGTATGACAAGCACCCATAAATGTTCAGTTTCCTTGTGTTACAAAATTCACTCAAATTTTTTCATCTAAAAATGACCTGCATCTTTTCAGGTTATAACATAAGTATGTGCCAGAGACTAGAGACAACAACCACCAAGGCTACTGTATCAATATGACTCTGGAAATATTATTGGTTGGTAATGGACCACCAAAATCAGTGAGCTGATAAAACATCAACTGATCTGACACAAGGCAATAGCCAAGAGTGGAAAGAGACCAACCACAGCCTACAGTGTTTACCCTTGCTTTCATGCCAACAAATATTTATTTGCTTTGACGCTGTTGCCCAAGTTTGCGAGGCAGTGCAAGGAAACAGACGAAAGAATGGCCCAACCCACCCCCATACACAAGTATCTACACACATCCACACATGCAAACATACATACCTATATATCTCAACATATACATATATATATATATACATACACACAGACATATACATATATACACATGTACATAATTCATACTGTCTGCCTTTATTCAATCCTATCGCCACCCTGCCACACTTGAAATAACAACACCTTCCCCCCTCATGCGCACGAGGTAGCGCTAGGAAAAGACAACAAAGGCCACATTCAGCTCCCCTTCCACATCCAGGCCCCACACAACTTTCCATGGTTTACCCCAGATGCTTCACATGCTCTGGTTCAATCCACTGACAGCATGTCAACCCCGGTATGCCACATCGTTCCAATTCACTATTCCTTGCACACTTTTCACCCTCCTGCATGTTCAGGCCCCGATCACTCAAAATCTTTTTCACTCCATCTTTCCACCTTCAATTTGGTCTCCCACTTCTCGTTCCCTCCACCTCTGATACATGTATCCTCTTTGTCAATCTTTCCTCACTCATTCTCTCCATGTGACCAAACCATTTCAAAACACCCTCTTCTGCTCTCTCAACCACACTTTTTATTACAACACATCTCTCTTACCCTATTATTACTTACTCGATCAAACAACCTCACACCACACATTGTCATCAAACATCTCATTTCCAGCACATCCATCCTCCTCCACACAACTCCATCCATAGCCCACGTCTCGCAACATTGTTGGAACCACTATTCCTTCAAACATACCCATTTTTGCTTTCCAAGATTATATTCTCTACTTCCACACATTCTTCAACCCCCAGAATTTTCGTCCCCCTCCCCCACCCTATGATTCACTTCCACTTCCATGGTTCCATCCACTGCCAAATCCACTCCCACATATCTAAAACACTTCACTTTCTCCAGTTTATCTCCATTCAAACTTACCTCCCAGCTGACTTGTACTTCAACCCTACTGTACCTAATAACCTTGCTCTCTTTCACATTAACTCTCAACTTTCTTCTTTCACACACTTTACCAAACTCAGTCACCAGCTTCTGCAGTTTCTCACATGAATCAGCCACCAGTGCTGTATTATCAGCGAACAAAACTGACTCACTTCCCAAGCTCTCTCATCCACAACAGACTGCATACTTGCCCCTTTCCAAAACCCTTGCATTCACCTTCCTAACAACCCCATCCATAAACAAATTAAACAACCATGGAGACATCACACACCCCTGCAACAAACCTACATTCACTGAGAACCAATCACTTTCCTCTCTTCCTACACGTACACATGCCTTACATCATCGATAAAAACTTTTCACTGCTTCTAACAACTTGCATCCCACACCATATATTCTTAATACCTTCCACAGAGCATCTCTATCAACTCTATCATATGCCTTCTCCAGATCCATAAATGCTACATACAAATCCATTTGCTTTTCTAAGTATTTCTCATACATTCTTCAAAGCAAACACCTGATCCACACATCCTCTACCACTTCTGAAACCACACTGCTCTTCCCCAATCTGATGCTCTGTACATGCCTTCACCCTCTCAATCAATACCCTCCCATATAATTGACCAGGAATATTCAATAAACTTATACCTCTGTAATTTGAGTACTCAATTTTATCCCCTTTGCCTTTGTACAATGGCACTATGGAAGCATTCTGCCAATCCTCAGGCACCTCACCATGAGTCATCCACATTAAATAACCTTACCAAACAGTCAACAATACAGTCACCCGCTTTTTTAATAAATTCCACTGCAATACCATCCAAACCCGATGCCTTGCCGGCTTTCATCTTCTGCAAAGCTTTTACTACCTCTTCTCTGTTTACCAAATCATTTTCCATAACCCTCTCACTTTGCACACCACCTCGACCAAAACACCCTATATCTGCCACTCTATCATCAAACACAATCAATAAACCTTCAAAATACTCACTCCATCTCCTTCTCACATCACCACTACTTGCTATCACCTCCCCATTAGCCCCCTTCACTGAAGTTCCCATTTGTTCCCTTGTCTTTTGCACTATATTTACCTCCTTCCAAAACATCTTTTTATTCTCCCTAAAATTTAATGATACTCTCACCCCAACTCTCTTTTGCCCTCTTTTTCATCTCTTGCACCTTTCTCGACCTCCTGCCTCTTTCTTTTATACATCTCCCACTCATTTGCATCATTTCCCTGCAAAAATCAGCCAAATGCCTCTCTCTTCACTTTCACTAATTATCTTGCTTCTTCATCCCACCACTCACTACCCTTTCTAATCTGCCCACCTCCCACACTTCTCATGCCACAAGCATCTTTTGTGCAAGCCATCACTGCTTCCCTAAATACATCCCATTCCTCCCCCACTCCCCTTACCTCCTTTGTTCTCACCTTTTTTCATTCTGTACTCAGTCTCTCTTGGTACTTCCTCACACAAGTCTCCTTCCCAAGCTCACCTTCTCTCACCACTCTTTTCACCCCAACATTCTCTCTTCTTTTCTGAAAACCTTTACAAATCTTCACCTTCGCCTCTACAAGATAATGATCAGACATCCCTCCAGTTGCACCTCTAAGCACATTAACATCCAAAAGTCTCTCTCGCGCGCCTATCAATTAACACGTAATCCAATAACGCTCTCTGGCCATCTCTCCTACTTACATACGTAAACTTATGTATATCTCTTTTTAAACCAGGTATTCCCAATCACCAGTCCTTTTTCAGCACATATATCTACAAGCTCTTCATTTCCATTTACAACACTGAACACCCCATGTACACCAATTATTCCCTCAACTGCCTCGTTACTCACCTTTGCATTCAAATCACCCATCACTATAACCAGCTCTCATGCATCAAAACTACTAACACTCAGTCAGCTGCCCCCAAAACACTTGCCTCTCATGATCTTTCTTCTCATGCCCAGGTGCATATGCACCAATAATCACCCATCTCTCCAACTTTCAGTTTTACCCATATCAATCTAGTTTACTTTCTTACACTATCACATACTCCCACCACTCCTCTTTCAGTAGTGCTACTCCTTCCCTTGCTCTTGTCCTCTCACTAACCCCTGACTTTACTCAAGACATTCCCAAACCACTCTTCCCCTTTATCCCTTGAGCTTCGTTTCACTCAGAGCCAAAACATCCAGGTTCCTTTCCTCGAACATGCTACCTATCTCTCCTTTTTTCTCATCTTGGTTACATCCACACACATTTAGACACCCCAATCTAAGCCTTCGAGGAGGATGAGCACTCCCCGCGTGACTCCTTCTGTTTCCCCTTTTAGAAAAAAAAAAAAAAAAAAAAAAAAAAAAAAAAGTGTAACCAATCCCTGCTCTAACTAGCCAATACCCCATTAATTTGTCCTTCATTAATTGATAATTCTGGAGGGAGGATTAGTGTTAGCAAGTGTTAGCAAGGCAGCCTTCAGTGGTTGTCAAGCTGCACTTGTTTGACCCTGGCAACTGTCTTTTCTTTCTGCCTAACCCACACATACACTACTGGCATTCAGTCCACAAACATGTAATCTCTCGATCATACATTTGACAATTTTTAACTCACACAACCCACTCTTCACATATCACTATGCCCTAGCCCTGTCTTTTGGCAAAATGATAGTAGTAGTTGGCAAGAACATTTAGGCAATAGCATTACGTAGTAGTAGTAGGAAGGAACATTAGGCACATGCATTATATAGTAGTCGTCGGTAGGAACATTAGGTAGGAGGTTCGGGAAACACTGTGCTTTGGTTGCCCTCTGCCAGTGGACCGTTAAAAAGAGTGACTAAAGAATAAAAAGCAGCACTGGAGTTCACTTCTTATGGAGCGACTACTGCCATGGCCACGCTCTTGAGGGAGTTTCACTTAAGAACTGGATCATGAGATATAGATAGGTAATTCTGCACACTTTATAATTAAGTCTGACGATTACAAATAGGAAAAACAAAAATTTTCATAATGCTGTAAATATATAGATAGACATATGAAAGCACCAAAATTGAATATTGCGGTGTTGCACATTCACCAACAAAATGATAAATAAACTTTGCAGACAGACTTTAGAAGCACTTACAAAAAAAAATTACAACTATACATCCTTCAAAGAACAGAAAGATATATGATAATCAAAGCATGGCAGCAAATCTATGGTATAAAAGTGTGTTAAACAGACACTTGTCAATGAAGATATAGTTTAAAAGTCAAGAACAACACGAAACATGTATTTGGATGGGTTGGGCCATTCTTTCACGTTTCCTTGCGCTACCTCACTAATGCAGGAGACAAGCGACATGAAAGAAAGGTCAAAAATATATGAAAGCCCAGCTAGGAAAGTAAAACAGTTAAGTCTACATACTGCCAATAGAAATGAGAAACATGCACAGCATAACTACAAAAAGATTTAAGAGTACACGTGGTTGAAATCATTCCCAAATGAGCCAAGAATAACTAAAGGTGTGTTAACAGGCAAATTATGTCTTAGCCAACAAATGCATTACATTAAAAACAGTTCTTACCACAATCCTATCTGGTTGACTGGCGCAGAAAGGATCCTTCATTACAGATGTCTGTAAAATGAAAAATACCTGCACACATCCATATCAACAGCAGTAATATACATAACTATTTGATATCGAATTATTCTTGCTTCCTACCACACCAATGTTTTCTGACACTTGCATTTATCTCCCTCACCACCCAACCATTAACAAATTCAACAAAGGTGACGTACACTTTTGCCACAGATCAACCTTCACTTGGAACTGTTCACTTTCCTCTCTTTGTACTTGTAAATATGCCTTGCAACCATGCTTCTCACTGCTTCTAGCAATTTATCTTCCACAAAGAAAATATACATATAATTTCTGGGGTAGGACATGGAAAGTTCTGCAGGGCTTGTATGTGGATGGGCAGTTGTGTTTTTAGTGCATTACACAAAGCTACAAGGTTCTTCCCAAAGATTGATGCTCTATGCATGCCAACATCCTCCCAATCACTCTCAAAGACAAATTGCCAGGTACACTAAACTTGTACCTCTTTAATTTGGCCATTCACCTTTGTCCCCCTTACCTCTGTTCTATACAGATAAGGGTACCAATCTCCGAGTTAGAGTGGATGTGAAAATTTAGGCCCTTTTTTGGTCCTACTAAAATCTTGCCGACAAAAGTATGAAAAATTGGAAATAAGGGAGACAACCCACACCAACCTTGCGTCAGCTTCATACAAAAAAAAATTACAAATGCTCCTAACTTGAAGTAATACCAAAGTAATGGAGAACTTCTGCAAGAGCTTGGATATTTCTGAATTAAAACTATATCGAGTATCATCCCTACATATGCTAACCAATACCCCCAAGTCTGAGTAATGTATCATTTTGAAATATCTTCATGCTATGCAATACACATGCTGTGCCCAATTACAAAATATGAGAAGAGCAAGGGACAAAGTTCATCATCCTCCCAGCTTGTGTCAGCTACTCTCCCTAATCACTATTTTTATGCATGCTAAGTGATTCAGAACAAAATCTTGAATATCCTCCCCATGAGTACCAGTCACTCTCCCTCACTCATTTTCACGGTGTACAGTGATATTCTTCATTCAAGTTATTCACTGCTAATGCTATGCCTGTGTATGATGTGAAAAGAATTAAGAATGAAGAAAACCACATACCGCATCCACACTTTCCATCATGAGCAGTCACATTTGGCAACCATATACCTGTCAAGCAGCTGTGAAACAGGCCAACACAGATGCTATCAAAAGCACAAAGTCCTTTTTCCCTATTTTTAGATTTTTAATTTCTTTAATGCTACTATAGAGATGGGACACGTCACACAAAAATGCATTGCTAAGGTTAATGTCTGTCAAGGTTAGATGGATGCATCATATGTTTATGGTGTCCACAACCAGCCTCACATTAATGCTCTTGCATCTGCACCACAGAGTATAGAACATGTGTGTTCTACCTCTTAAAACCCTGGCAGTGCCATTTTAAATACCTATAAAATCTTTTTTATGATCTAAATTACATGGTTCTTATAGATCACTCATATACAATAACCAGTCTATCTTTATCTCTGATGCCCATTCCCTACTGGAACTCCAATGAAAAGGGTGGCCAAAAGTCCTTACATGCCCCCATCACATACACCATTCCATGCATTCTTCCACTTTCTCTCCCTCCAGTATTCCTCCACCCCATTTGCCCTTGTCACAGGTGGTCTTCCACTTACACCAACCCCTTTAAATCAAACCCCCAGTCTTGCATTCTTTCCACTCTTACACACACATTTGCTCTATAGTAGGCTTTTACACCAACAGTTGTCCCCCTATACCATCCCAAAGTACTCCACTTGACTGTCATGCACTTTTTCCAGATCCATAAAATATGAATGCACACTTTTTCAAGATCCATAAAAGCTCCATACAACTTCTTACTTTTCACTTAATACTTTACCAGTCACCTTTATTACAAAAATCTGAGCCACACATCCCCTACCTTTCCTAAAATAAAATCCCCTTGCTCTTAACTTATTCTGTATTCAGTCACTTTTTCTGTATTCAATCACTTTCGTCACTGTCAGTTAATGTTCCTACATACACTTTTTCTGGTATAATTAAGACTTATTCCCCTCTAATTGCTACATACATCCTTAACACTTTTTCCTTTGAATATACAAACAATAATAGCACAACCTTCCGTTTCCAAGCTAATTACGTACAAGATGCATCAATTATCATTCTTACTCCATACTTCACCATTTCAGCCATAATCCCATCCAATCCAGTTGCCTTCCTTACCTCCATCGGTCTCATTATTGCACTTATCAACTCCCTTCTTGCTATAGGCCCCTGCACTCTTATCCTCTTCCTTTCCTCCTCCATACCCACATAACTTTATGTAATTACATTCGTATTCCATACAATTCTCTGTCCTCAGTCACATGGGATGAAGCATCATATACATATATCCTAAGAGTAAATTGCTATATATACCAAATCTTGAAGTGCTAGTTGTTATATTAAAGCATATAGGATGTTACCCTTCTACTCCACACAATACAAACTTTTCATCTGATTTTGGGATCATGACAATATATTTGATATTGTGATTTTGCCAATCTCAAAAATACCTTACATAAAAAAAATTCAATAGGATCTGTCGTCTACCTATTCCAGCTGTACCTACAGATGACATGCAAGAGCAAAACACAAGGGGAACAAAATGATCTGTA
The DNA here is from genome assembly GCF_036320965.1 of Panulirus ornatus. Taxonomy (NCBI): domain Eukaryota; kingdom Metazoa; phylum Arthropoda; class Malacostraca; order Decapoda; family Palinuridae; genus Panulirus; species Panulirus ornatus. Next base: position 43,115,701 of record NC_092229.1, read on the forward strand.
TGTGGCATATTAGGATCTGAAGAAAGCATAAGGTTGATAGAGATGACATGTTGAAGGTCTTACAAGTATATAGTAGGAGAGAAAAGCTACTAACAGCAGTGACAAAAATTTCTAAATGAGCATAAGGTGCATGTAAAAGTAGGATGATAAGAGTGAGCGTGTTCAGGTGAAGACAGGTCTGCAGCACAGGTGTTTTGTGTCACTTAGGCAGTTTAATGCTTCTGGATAAGGTGGCAAGGTAAGTAAACAGTCTAGAAGATTAGGGTGAGTATGCAGTCTGTAGGGGATCTAAGAAGAAAGTCTGTCATCAGCACTGTTGGCAGATTCAAATGAAACTGAAGAAGTTGATGACAGACTTTTAATGTTTTTCAAAAAAAAAAGAAAAAAAAAATACATTTCAGATGTGAATAACAGCACTTCTCAGGCTTAGCAAAACTGACAGACAGGTTAATTGGGTTGTGAGTTGTAAAGGAGAAAATATGGAAGTAAAGTTTAAGATGCCTGGAAGTGAAGACAGCAAATAAGTCTAGTAATTGGAAGTGAATCAATGAGGAGTGTATGAAGGTAATCAACTGGGAGGGCAAAAATGGCTAAGTGAAGGTATAGTAGTATATTTTATTATACTTTGTCGCTGTCCCCCGTGTTAGTGAGTTGGCGCAAGAAAACAGATAAAAGAATGGCCCAACCCACCCACATACACATGCATATACATACACGTCCACACACGCACATATACATATCTACATTTTAACGTATACATATAATACATACAGACATATACATATATACACATGTACACAATTCATACTAGCTGCCTTTATTCATTCCTGTCACCACACCGCCACACATGGAATGACAACCCCTTACCTCCGAATGTGTGAGAGGAAGCAATAGGAAAAGACAACAAAGGCCACATTCGTTCACACTCAGTCTCTACCTGTCATGTAAAATGCACCAAAACCACAGCTCCCTTTCCACATCCAAGCCCCACAAAACTTTCCATGGTTCACCCCAGACGCTTCACACGCCCTGGTTCAATCAACTGACAGCACATCAACCCCGGTAGACCACATAGTTCCATTTCACATTATTTCTTGCACACCTTTCACCCTCCTGCATGTTCAGGGAACAAGCGCTCAAAATATTTTTCACTCCATCTTTCCACCTCCAATTTGGTCTCCCACTTCTCCTCGTTCCCTTCATCTCTTGACACACATCCTCTTTGTCAATCTTTCCTCACTCATTCTCTCCATGAGACCAAACCATTTCAAAAACACTCTTCTGCTCTCTCCACCACACTTTTCAGTACCACACATCTCTCTAAGCCTTTCATCACTTACTCGATCAAACCACCTCACACCACATATTGTCCTCAAACATCTCATATCAAACACATCCACCCTCTCCACACAACTCTATATATAGCCAACACCCTGCAACCATATAACATTTTTTGGAACCACTATTCTTTAAAACACTCATTTTTGCTTTGCCTAAATGTGTGTGGATGTAACCAAGATGTGAAAAAAGGAGAGATAGGTAGTATGTTTGAGGAAAGGAACCTGGATGTTTTGGCTCTGAGCGAAACGAAGCTCAAGGGTAAAGGGGAAGAGTGGTTTGGAAATGTCTGGGGAGTGAAGTCAGGGGTTAGTGAGAGGACAAGAGCAAGGGAAGGAGTAGCAATACTCCTGAAACAGGAGTTGTGGGAGCATGTGATAGAATGTAAGAAAGTAAATTCTCGATTAATATGGGTAAAATTGAAAGTTGATGGAGAGAGGTGGGTGATTATTGGTGCATATGCACCTGGGCATGAGAAGAAAGATCATGAGAGGCAAGTGTTTTGGGAGCAGCTGAATGAGTGTGTTAGCGGTTTTGATGCACGAGACCGGGTTATAGTGATGGGTGATTTGAATGCAAAGGTGAGTAATGTGGCAGTTGAGGGAATAATTGGTATGCATGGGGTGTTCAGTGTTGTAAATGGAAATGGTGAAGAGCTTGTAGATTTATGTGCTGAAAAAGGACTGATGATTGGGAATACCTGGTTCAAAAAGCGAGATATACATAAGTATACTTATGTAAGTAGGAGAGATGGCCAGAGAGCGTTATTGGATTACGTGTTAATTGACAGGCGTGCGAAAGAGAGACTTTTGGATGTTAATGTGCTGAGAGGTGCAACTGGAGGGATGTCTGATCATTATCTTGTGGAGGCTAAGGTGAAGATTAGTATGGGTTTTCAGAAAAGAGGAGTGAATGTTGGGGTGAAGAAGGTGGTGAGAGTAAGTGAGCTTGGGAAGGAGACCTGTGTGGGGAAGTACCAGGAGAGACTGTGTACAGAATGGAAAAAGGTGAGAACAATGGAAGTAAGGGGAGTGGGGGAGGAATGGGATGTATTTAGGGAATCAGTGATGGATTGCGCAAAAGATGCTTGTGGCATGAGAAGAGTGGGAGGTGGGCTGTTTAGAAAGGGTAGTGAGTGGTGGGATGAAGAAGTAAGAGTATTAGTGAAAGAGAAGAGAGAGGCATTTGGACGATTTTTGCAGGGAAAAAATGCAATTGAGTGGGAGAAGTATAAAAGAAAGAGACAGGAGGTCAAGAGAAAGGTGCAAGAGGTGAAAAAAAGGGCAAATGAGAGTTGGGGTGAGAGACTATCAGTAAATTTTAGGGAGAATAAAAAGATGTTCTGGAAGGAGGTAAATAGGGTGCGTAAGACAAGGGAGCAAATGGGAACTTCAGTGAAGGGCGTAAATGGGGAGGTGATAACAAGTAGCGGTGATGTGAGAAGGAGATGGAATGAGTATTTTGAAGGTTTGTTGAATGTGTCTGATGACAGAGTGGCAGATATAGGGTGTTTTGGTCGAGGTGGTGTGCAAAGTGAGAGGGTTAGGGAAAATGATTTGGTAAACAGAGAAGAGGTAGTAAAAGCTTTGCGGAAGATGAAAGCCGGCAAGGCAGCAGGTTTGGATGGTATTGCAGTGGAATTTATTAAAAAAGGGGGTGACTGTATTGTTGACTGGTTGGTAAGGTTATTTAATGTATGTATGACTCATGGTGAGGTGCCTGAGGATTGGCGGAATGCGTGCATAGTGCCATTGTACAAAGGCAAAGGGGATAAGAGTGAGTGCTCAAATTACAGAGGTATAAGTTTGTTGAGTATTCCTGGTAAATTATATGGGAGGGTATTGATTGAGAGGGTGAAGGCATGTACAGAGCATCAGATTGGGGAAGAGCAGTGCGGTTTCAGAAGTGGTAGAGGATGTGTGGATCAGGTGTTTGCTTTGAAGAATGTATGTGAGAAATACTTAGAAAAGCAAATGGATTTGTATGTAGCATTTATGGATCTGGAGAAGGCATATGATAGAGTTGATAGAGATGCTCTGTGGAAGGTATTAAGAATATATGGTGTGGGAGGCAAGTTGTTAGAAGCAGTGAAAAGTTTTTATCGAGGATGTAAGGCATGTGTACGTGTAGGAAGAGAGGAAAGTGATTGGTTCTCAGTGAATGTAGGTTTGCGGCAGGGGTGTGTGATGTCTCCATGGTTGTTTAATTTGTTTATGGATGGGGTTGTTAGGGAGGTAAATGCAAGAGTCCTGGAAAGAGGGGCAAGTATGAAGTCTGTTGGGGATGAGAGAGCTTGGGAAGTGAGTCAGTTGTTGTTCGCTGATGATACAGCGCTGGTGGCTGATTCATGTGAGAAACTGCAGAAGCTGGTGACTGAGTTTGGTAAAGTGTGTGGAAGAAGAAAGTTAAGAGTAAATGTGAATAAGAGCAAGGTTATTAGGTACAGTAGGGGTGAGGGTCAAGTCAATTGGGAGGTGAGTTTGAATGGAGAAAAACTGGAGGAAGTGAAGTGTTTTAGATATCTGGGAGTGGATCTGTCAGCGGATGGAACCATGGAAGCGGAAGTGAATCATAGGGTGGGGGAGGGGGCGAAAATTTTGGGAGCCTTGAAAAATGTGTGGAAGTCGAGAACATTATCTCGGAAAGCAAAAATGGGTATGTTTGAAGGAATAATGGTACCAACAATGTTGTATGGTTGCGAGGCGTGGGCTATGGATAGAGATGTGCGCAGGAGGATGGATGTGCTGGAAATGAGATGTTTGAGGAAAATGTGTGGTGTGAGGTGGTTTGATCGAGTAAGTAACGTAAGGGTAAGAGAGATGTGTGGAAATAAAAAGAGCGTGGTTGAGAGAGCAGAAGAGGGTGTTTTGAAATGGTTTGGGCACATGGAGAGAATGAGTGAGGAAAGATTGACCAAGAGGATATATGTGTCGGAGGTGGAGGGAACGAGGAGAAGAGGGAGACCAAATTGGAGGTGGAAAGATGGAGTGAAAAAGATTGTGTGTGATCGGGGCCTGAACATGCAGGAGGGTGAAAGGAGGGCAAGGAATAGAGTGAATTGGAGCGATGTGGTATACAGGGGTTGACGTGCTGTCAGTGGATTGAATCAAGGCATGTGAAGCGTCTGGGGTAAACCATGGAAAGCTGTGTAGGTATGTATATTTGCGTGTGTGGACGTGTGTATGTACATGTGTATGGGGGGGGGGGGGTTGGGCCATTTCTTTCGTCTGTTTCCTTGCGCTACCTCGCAAACGCGGGAGACAGCGACAAAGTATAAAAAAAAAAAAAAAAAAAAAAAAATTTTTGCTTTCAGAGATAATGTTCTCGACTTCCACACATTCTTCAATGCTTCCAGAACTTTTGCCCCCTCCCCCACTCTGTGACTCACTTCCACTTCCATGGTTCCATCCGCTCCCAGATCCACTCCCAGATATCTAAAACACTTCACTTCCTCCAGTTTTTCTCCATTCAAACTTATCTCCCAATTGACTTGTCCCTCAACCCTACTGTACCTAAAAACCTACCTCTTATTCACATTTACTCTCAGATTTCTTCTTTTACACACTTTACCAAACTCAGTCACCAGCTTCTGCAGTTTCTCACACAAATCAGCCACCAGTGCTGTATCATCAGCGAACAACAACTGACTCACTTCCCAAGCTCTCTCCTACACAACAGACTGCATACTTGCTCCTCTCTCCAAAACTCTTGCAGTCACCTCCCTAACAAACCCATCCATAAACAAATTAAACAACCATGGAGACATCACACACCCCTGCTACAAACCGACATTCACCGAGAACCAATCACTTTCCTCTCTTCCTACTTGTACACATGCCTTACATCCTCGATAAAAACTTTTCACTGCTAACAACTTGCCTTTCACACTATATATTCTTAATACCTTCCACAGAGCATCCCTATCAACTATCATATGCCTTCTCCAGATCCATAAATGCTACATACAAATCCATTTGCTTTTCTAAGTATTTCTCACATAACTTCAAAGCAAACACTTGATCCACACATTCTCTACCACTTCTGAAATCACACTGCTCTTCCTTAATCTGATGTTCTGTACATGCCTTCACCCTCTCAATCAATACCCTCCCATATAATTTACCAGGAATACTCAACAAACTTATACCTCTGTAATTTGAGTACTCACCTTTATCCCCTTTGCCTTTGTACAATGGCACTATGCATGTATTACACCAATCCTCAGGCACTTCACCAGGAGTCATACACATATTAAATATCCTTACCAACCAGTCAAAACAAGAAGTCACCCACTTTTTAATAAATTCCACTGCAAAACCATCCAAACCTGCTGCCTTGCCAGTTTTCATCTTCTGCAAAGCTTTTACTACCTCTTCTCTGTTTACCAAATCATTCTCCCTAACCCTCTCACTTTGCACACCACCTCGACCAAAACACCCTATATCTGCCACTCTATCATCTAACATTCAAAAATATTTCAAAATACTCACTCCATCTTCTCATCACCACAACTTGTTATCACCTCCCCTTCACCCATGTTTCCATTTGTTCTATGTCTTATGCACTTTATTTACCTCCTTCCAAAACATCTTTTTTTTTTTCTTTTTTTTCATACTATTCGTCATTTCCCGCATTAGCGAGGTAGCGCTAAGAACAGAGGACTGGGCCTTTGAGGGAATATCCTCACCTGGCCCCCTTCTCTGTTCCTTCTTTTGGGAAAAAAAAAAAAAAAAAAAAAAAAAAAAAAAAAACGAGAGGGGAGGATTTCCAGCCCCCCGCTCCCTTCCCTTTTAGTCGCCTTCTACGACACGCAGGGAATACGTGGGAAGTATTCTTTCTCCCCTAAAATATAATGATACTCTCACCCCAACTCTCATTTGCCTCTTTCACTTCTTGCACCTTTCTCTTGATCTCCTGCCTCTTTCTTTTATACATCTCCCACTCATTTGCACTATTTCCCTGCAAAATTCGTCCAAATGCCTCTCTCCTCTATCACTAATAATCTTACTTTTTCATCCCACCACTCACTACCCTTTCTAATCTGCCCACCTCCCATGCTTCTCATGCCACAAGCATCTTTTGTGCAAGCCATCACTGCTTCCCTAAATACATCTCATTCTCCCCTCACTCCCCTTACCTCCTTTGCTCTTACCTTTTTCCATTCTGCACTCAGTCTCTCCTGGTACTTCCTCACACAAGTCTTCTTCCCAAGCTCACTTACTCTATTCACCCCAACATTCTCTTCTTATCTGAAAACTCTACAAATCTTCACCTTCACCTCCAATAGATAATTATCAGACATCCCTCCAGTTGCACCTCTCAGCACATTAACATCCAAAAGTCTCTCTTTCGCGTGCCTATCAATTAACACAATCCAATAACACTCTCTGGCACTCTCCTACTTACATACGTATACTTATGTATATCTCTCTTTTAAACCAGATATTCCCAATCGCTAGTCATTTTTCAGCACAAATCTACAAGCTCTTCATTTCCATTCACACTGAACACTCCATGTACACCAATTATTCCCTCAACTGCCACATTACTCACCTTTGCATTCAAATCACCCATCACTATAACCAGCTCTCGTGCATCAAAACTACTAACACTCACTCAGCTGCTCCCAAAACACTTGCCTCTCATGATCTTTCTTCTCATGCCCAGGTGCATAGGCACCAATAATCACCCATCTCTCACCATCCACTTTCAGTTTTACCCATATCAATCTAGTTTACTTTCTTACACTATCACATACTCCCACCACTCCTCTTTCAGGAGTAGTCCTATTCCTTCCCTTGCTCTTGTCCTCTCACCAACCCCTGACTTTACTCCCATAACATACCCAAACCACTCTTCCCCTTTACCATTGAGCTTCGTTTCACTCAAAGCCAAAACATCAAGGTTCCTTTCCTCAAACATACTACCTATCTCTCCTTTTTTCTCATCTTGGTTACATACACACACATTTAGACACCACAATTTGAGCCTTCGAGGAGGATAAGCACTCCCCGCATGACTCCTGTATCCCCTTTTAGAAATTAAAATACAAGGAGGGGAGGGTTTCTAGTCCCCCGCTCCTGTCCCCTTTAGTCGCCTTCTACGACACGAGGAATGTGTGAGAAATAAGTACGAAACACTTGGCTTACAGATGTGGATGTTTGTAAGTGTGGATGTGCTGGAAATGAAATATCTGAGGACAGTGTGTAGTGTTAGGGGTTTTGGTCAAATCAGAGAGCAAGAGGTGTGGTGATAAAATTGTATGGTTGAGAAAGCAAAAGAGGGTGTCTTGAGTTGTCAATAAATATAGAGAGTGAGAGAAACTGGAAAAAAAAAAAAAGACGTTAAGAAGTGGATGGGAAACGGAGAATAGGAAGACCAAACTGGAGATGGAAGGATGGAATGAAAAATGTTTTTAATGGTCAATGCCTTAACATGCTACAGAGCATAAGGCAAGTATTGGATAGAGTAAATTTGAATAATGTGGTACAGTGTTTAATGTGCTGTCAATGGACAAAACTAGGTCAAGCGACGAAGCCAGGAGAAAACATGAAAAGGTCTGTGAGGCCTGGTTAAGGATAGGCGAAGACATTTTCAGTGCATTGCACATGACTGATAAGAGAATGCATGTGAGCAAATGCAGTTATTTATTCCTGCAAATTTCTCAGAGCAGGAATAAGTGGGAGACCAAACTAAAGATGGAAAGATGGAGTGTAAAAGATTTTGAGTGATCGGGGCCTGAGCATGCAGGAGGGTGAAAGGCATGCAAGGAATAGAGTGAATTGTAACGATGTGGTATACCAGGGTTGATGTGCTGTCAATGGATTGAACCAGGGCATGTGAAACATCTGGAGTAAACCATGGAAAGTTTTGTGGGGCCTGGATGCAGAAAGCAAGCTGTGGTTTCGGTGCATTATACATGACAGAGACTGAGCGAACTAATGTGGTCCTTGTTGTCTTTTCCTAGCGCTACCTCATGCACATGCGGGGGGAAGGGGTTGTCATTTCATGTGTGGCAGGGTGGCAACAGGAATGAATAAGGGCAGACAGTATGAATTATGTACATGTGTACATGTGTATATGTGTGTGTATATATATGTATACATTGAGATGTATTGGCATGTATATGTGCGTGTCTAGACGTGTATGTACATACATGGGTACGTGGGTGGGTTGGGTCATTGTTTCCTTGCGCTACCTCGCTAACGCGAGACACAGCAACAAAGTATAATAAATAAAAATATTCTTTTTCATATATGTTCGCCACTTCTGGCATACACAAGGTAGCGCCAGAAAGAGAAAAGAAATTGCCTCGTTTGTTAAAATCAACTCTCAAGCTGTCATGTACGATGCAATGAAAGCAATCACGAACCATAATGATGGATTAAATATTTCGAGTTCAAAAATTTCTCAACTATCGCAAGAAAGGACTTCATTATGTATATAAATACAAATAGGAACTATACCAAAACATCTACTAACACAATTTCAAATTCCTTCAAGCCCATGGGTAGCAATGCTTTATATACTGACTATATCATAACATGTAAAAATGCTGGCTGAAAGTCCTTACACATGTAACTGTATACTGTAGGTGTTGCAAGACTCTACCTGCTTGAAGTTACGATGAGGAGTCCTCCTATTTGTTAAGACTACCATAAGTAGAGTCCTCTTTGTTATGACCATCATAAGTAGACAAAAGAATATGGCCCAAACAAAAAGGAGCTGTTCACTTCAAAGATGTTCACCGTTTGATATTAGGCAAGTTACAGCCCTGAAGATGCTGGAGCCCCTGGAAAATATTAATATCTAAGGTTGTACAAAAGCTGAATTACATGTTCTTCCAAAAATGTGCATGCCAGGTTCAAGATATATACAATACATCTCAATAAAATGTTGAAAGGTTCCATTCATTAATATCCTTCAGAAAATAACTCCTGGAACCTTACAATTATTCTTGCATGTATTTTGGCCAAGGTACCTCTTATGATATACTTGGAATTCCTACATGCTAATCTCATAACTGCAAACTCCAGCAGAGTATAAGGACAACTGAATTGTGAGGCTGACTGTATTCAATTCCATAAGAAACTAGAGGAATAAGAATATTTCCAGCTTTCATACATCTTTAATGTCCCACCTTCCAAAACTCTTAATGACAATCCTCAACCTCTATGATGACCCCCCCCCAAAAAAAAGAATTCAACTTTGTAATTCATGAGGAGTTTCACCAATTAGTCTAACTACTCTTGCGTCATATTATTTTCATACAAATTTGTCAACTCTTGTGTATGCCATATAGCACAAGGAATATATAAAAAATGGCCTCATTTACACTAATACCCATATCAGTGCTACCCCATAGAACACTCCCTTGAATCATGGATCTCTAGTTTTGATTTTTTTTTCTGAAATCCATACACGAGGTCAAAAGCCAAGAGTCCAAACTCCCACAAAACACTGAAAGCAGACAGACACACACACACACATTCAACAAGCAATTCAAATTTTGCCATGCTTACAATCAACACACATCCTTGCCAACGTGCAGACTTTTCAATATCAATGCGACTTTTTTACCTATTATGTCTACAAGACAGCCTCCAAGTTCTGATGCTGCCCGTGTATATGAAGGACCAATGAAAAACCTTTAGGATATAAAATAAAAGTTGAAGCAGTGAAAGCTGGTGTGCATCAGGACATGTGGATGAAGCTTTCGAATTGGCTACAGTGATTGTTTGAACCATTATTATGGATAGACAAGATAAATGTTTCCGCCAGGATGTCTATCCACAAAGTTAATGCAACAAATGTGACTCACTGAAGCAGCAGTTTGCAAGGTAATATGGAAAGTAGGTCAGGTGTTTGCTTTGAAGAAAATATGTGAGAAGTACTTAGAAAAGCAAATGGATTTGTATGTAGCATTTATGGATCTGGAGAAGGCATATGATAGAGTTGATAGAGATGCTCTGTGGAAGGTACTAAGAATATATGGTGTGGGAGGCAAGTTGTTAGAAGCAGTAAAAAGTTTTTATCGAGAATGTAAGGCATGTGTACGTGTAGGAAAAAAGGAAAGTGATTGGTTCTCAGTGAATGTAGGTTTGCGGCAGGGGTATGTGATGTCTCCATGGTTGTTTAATTTGTTTATGGATGGGGTTGTTAGGGAGGTGAATGCAAGAGTTTTGGAAAGACGGGCAAGTATGAAGTCTGTTGTGGATGAGAGAGCTAGGGAAGTGAGTCAGTTGCTGTTCGCTGATGATACAGCGCTGGTGGCCGATTCATGTGAGAAACTGCAGAAGCTGGTGACTGAGTTTGGTAAAGTGTGTGAAAGAAGAAAGTTAAGAGTAAATGTGAATAAGAGCAAGGTTATTAGGTACAGTAGGGTTGAGGGTCAAGTCAATTGGGAGGTAAGTTTGAATGGAGAAAAACTGGAGGAAGTAAAGTGTTTTAGATATCTGGGAGTGGATCTGGCAGCGGATGGAACCATAGAAGCGTAAGTGAATCATAGGGTGAGGGAGGGGGCGAAAATCCTGGGAGCCTTGAAGAATGTGTGGAAGTCGAGAACATTATCTCGGAAAGCAAAAATGAGTATGTTTGAAGGAATAGTGGTTCCAGCAATGTTGTATGGTTGCAAGGCGTGGGCTATGGATAGAGTTGTGCGCAGGAGGGTGGATGTGCTGGAAATGAGATGTTTGAGGACAGTATGTGGTGTGAGGTGGTTTGATTGAGTAAGTAATGTAAGGGTAAGAGAGATGTGAGGAAATAAAAAGAGCGTGGTTGAGAGAGTAGAAGTGGTTGTTTTGAAATGGTTTGGGCACATGGAGAGAATGAGTGAGGAAAGATTGACCAAGAGGATATATGCGTCGGAGGTGGAGGGAACAAGAAGTGGGAGACCAACTTGAAGGTGGAAAGATGGAGTGAAAAAGATTTTGAGTGATTGGGGCCTGAACATGCAGGAGGGTGAATGGCGGGCAAGGAATAGAGTGAATTGGATCGCTGTGGTATATCGGGGTCGATGTGCTGTCAATGGATTGAATCAGGGCATGTGAAGCGTCTGGGGTAAACCATGGAAAGTTCTGTGGGGCCTGGATGTGGAAAGGGAGCTGTGGTTTCGTGCATTATTGCATGACAGCTGGTGACTGAGTGTGAGCGAATGGGGCCTTTGTTGTCTTTTCCTGGCGCTGCCTCGCGCACGTGATGGGGGAGGGGAATGTTATTCCGTGTGTGGCGGTGATGGGGGTGAGTAGGGGCAGACAGTGTAAATTGTGTGCATGTGTGTATATGTGTGTGTATATATGTGTGTACGTTGGGATGTGTGGGTGTGTATGTTTGCGTGTGGGGACGTGTGTGTGTGTGCATGTGTGTGGGGGTGGGTTGGGCCATTTCTTTCATCTGTTTCCTTGCGCTACCTCGCAGGAGCGGGAGACAGCGACAAAGCAAAATCAAAAAAAAATAATAGGAAAAGCAGAACTAAACCAAGTAAGGGGCACTTGGCAACACACGATGCATATTACCACATCCTTCCACTTCACCTTTCAAATCACCCACACCTATTCTGTTTTCACAATATTTTATGCTAGGTGCAGTAGGGTTGAGGGTCAAGTCAATTGGGAGGTAAGTTTGAATGGAGAAAAACTGGAGGCGATGAAGTGTTTTAGATATCTGGGAGTGGATTTGGCAGTGGAGGGAACAATGGAAACGGAAGTGAATCATAGGGTGGGAGAGGGGGCAAAAATTCTGGGTGCCTTGAAGAATGTGTTGAAGTCGAGAACATTATCTCGGAAAGCAAAGGTGGGTATGTTTGAAGGAATAGTGGTTCCAACAATGTTGTATGGTTGCGAGGCGTGGGCTATGGATAGAGTTGTGCGCAGGAGGGTGGATGTGCTGGAAATCCGAGATGTTTGAGGACAATACGTGGTGTGAGGTGGTTTGATCGAGTAAGTAATAATAGGGTAAGAGAGATGTGTGGTAATAAAAAGAGTGTGGCTGAGAGAGCAGAGGAGGGTGTTTCGAAATGCTTTGGTCACATGGAGGGAATGAGTGAGGAAAGATTGACAAAGAGGATATATGTGTCAGAGGTGGAGGGAACAAGAAGTGGGAGACCAACTTGAAGGTGGAAAGATGGAGTGAAAAAGATTTTGAGTGATCAGGGCCTGAACATGCAGGAGGGTGAAAGGCATGCAAGAAATAGAGTGAATTGGAACGATGTGGTATACCAGGGTCGATGTGCTGTCAATGGATTGAACCAGGGCATGTGAAACTTCTGGGGTAAACCATGGAAAGTTTTGTGGGGTCTGGATGCAGAAAGGGAGCTTTGCTTTCCGTGCATTTTACATGACAGCTAGAGACTGAGTGAACGAATGTGGTCCTTGCTGACTTTTCCTAGTGCTACCTCATGCACATGCAGGGGGAAGGGGTTGTCATTTCATGTGTGGCGGGGTGGCAACAGGAATGAATAAGGGCAGACAGTATGAATTATGTACATGTGTACATATGTATATGTGTGTGTATATATGTGTATACGTTGAGATGTATTGGCATGTATATGTGAGTGTCTGGACGTGTATGTACATACATGGGTATGTGGGTGGGTTGGGTCATTGTTTCCTTGCGCTACCTCGCTAACGCGGGACACAGCGACAAAGTATAATAAATATTATTTATTCATTTTGCTTTGTCGCTGTCTCCCGCGTTTGTGAGGTAGCGCAAGGAAACAGACGTAAGAAATGGCCCAACCCACCCCCATACACAATGTATACACACACACATGTCCACACACGCAAATATACATACCTATACATCTCAATGTACACATATATATACATACACAGACACATACATATCTACCCCTGCACACAATTCACACTGTCTGCCCCCATTCACTCCCATCGCCACCTCGCCACCCATGGAATACCTTCCCCCTCCCCCCTCAAGTGTGCGAGGTAGCACTAGGAAAAGACAACAAAAGCCCCATTTGTTCACACTCAAGTCTCGAGCTGCCACGCAATAATGCCCGAAACCACTGCTCCCTTTCCACATCCAGGCCCCACACAACTTTCCATGGTTTACCCCAGACGCTTCACATGCCCTGATTCAATCCACTGACAGCACGTCAACCCCGGTATACCACATTGATCCAATTCACTCTATTCCTTGCCCTCCTTTCACCCTCCTGCATGTTCAGGCCCCAATCACACAAAATCTTTTTCACTCCATCTTTCCACCTCCAATTTGGTCTCCCACTTCTCCTCGTTCCCTCCACCTCTGACACATATATCCTCTTGGTCAATCTTTCCTCACTTATTCTCTCCATGTGTCCCAAACCATTTCAAAACACCCTCTTCTGCTCTCTCAACCACGCTCTTTTTATTTCCACACATCTCTCTTACCCTTACATTACTTACTCGATCAAACCACCTCACACCACACATTGTCCTCAAACATCTCATTTCCAGCACATCCACCCTCCTGCACACAACTCTATCCATAGCCCACGCCTCGCAACCATACAACATTGCTGGAACCAATATTCCTTCAAACATAACCATTTTTGCTTTTCAAGATAATGTTCTCGACTTCCATACATTCTTCAAGGCTCCCAGGATTTTCGCCCCCTCCCCCACCCTATGATTCACTTCCGCTCCCATGGTTCCATCCACTGCCAGATCCAATCCCAGATATCTAAAACACTTTACTTCCTCCAGTTTTTCTCCATTCAAACTTACCTCCCAATTGACTTGACCCTCAACCCTACTGTACCTAATAACCTTGCTCTTATTCACATTTACTCTTAACTTTCTTCTTTCACACACTTTACCAAACTCAGTCACCAGCTTCTACAGTTTCTCACATGAATCAGCCAACAGCGCTGTATCATCAGCGAACAACAACTGACGCACTTCCAAAGCTCTCTCATCCACAACAGACTTCATACTTGCCCCTCTTTCCAAAACTCTTGCATTCACCTCCCTAACAACCCCATCCATAAACAAATTAAACAACCAGGGAGACATCACAAACCCCTGCCGCAAACCTACATTCACTGAGAACCAATCACTTTCCTCTCTTCCTACACGTACACATGCCTTACATCCTCAATAAAAACTTTTCAATGCTTCTAACAACATTATGTATATACATACAAATAAATAGGAACTATACCAAAACATCTACTAACACAATTTCAAATTCCTTCAAGCCCATGGGTAGCAATGCTTTATATACTGACTATATCATAACATGTAAAAATGCTGGCTGAAAGTCCTTACACATGTAACTGTATACTGTAGGTGTTGCAAGACTCTACCTGCTTGAAGTTACGATGAGGAGTCCTCCTATTTGTTAAGACTACCATAAGTAGAGTCCTCTTTGTTATGACCATCATAAGTAGACAAAAGAATATGGCCCAAACAAAAAGGAGCTGTTCACTTCAAAGATGTTCACCGTTTGATATTAGGCAAGTTTCAGCAATGAAGATGCTGGAGCCCCTGGAAAATATTAATATCTAAGGTTGTACAAAAGCTGAATTACATGTTTTTCCAAAAATGTGCATGCCAGATTCAAGATATATACAATACATCTCAATAAAATGTTGAAAGGTTCCATTCATTAATATCCTTCAGAAAATAACTCCTGGAACCTTACAATTATTCTTGCATGTATTCTGGCCAAGGTACCTCTTATGATATACTTGGAATTCCTACATGCTAATCTCATAACTGCAAACTCCAGCAGAGTATAAGGACAACTGAATTGTGAGGCTGACTGTATTCAATTCCATAAGAAACTATAGGAATAAGAATATTTTCAGCTTTCATACATCTTTAATGTCCCACCTTCCAAAACTCTTAATGACAATCCTCAACCTCTATGATGACCCCCCCCCCAAAAAAAAAAATTCAAATTTGTAATTAATGAGGAGTTTCATCAATTAGTCTCACTACTCTTTTGTGTCAAATTATTTTCATACAAATTTGTCAACTCTTGTGTATGCCATATAGCACAAGGAATATATAAAAAATGGCCTCATTTACACTAATACCCAAATCAGTGCTACCCCATAGAACACTCGCTTGCATCATGGATAGTTTTGATTTTTTTTTTCTGAAATCCATACACGAGGTCAAAAGCCAAGAGTCCAAACTCCCACAAAACACTGAAAGCAGACAAACACACACACTCACATTCAACAAGCAATTCAAATTTTGCCATGCTTACAATCAACACACATCCTTGCCAACGTGCAGACTTTTCAATATCAATGCGGCTTTTTTACCTATTATGTCTACGAGACAGCCTCCAAGATCTGATGCTGCTCGTGTATATGAAGTACCAATGAAAAACCTTTAGGATGTAAAATAAAAGTTTAGGCAGTGAAAGCTGGTGTGCATCAGGACGTGGATGAAGCTTTCGAATTGGCTACAGTGATTGTTTGAACCATTATTATGGATAGACAAGATAAATGCTTCTGCCAGGATGTCTATCCACAAAGTTAATGCAACAAATGTGACTCACTGAAGCAGCAGTTTGCAAGATAATATGGAAAGTAGGAAAAGCAGAACTAAACCAAGTAAGGGGCACTTGGCAACACACGATGCATATTACCACATCCTTCCACTTCACCTTTCAAATCACCCACACCTATTCTGTTTTCACAATATTTTACGTTAGGTGCAGTAGGGTTGACGGTCAAGTCAATTGGGAGGTAAATTTGAATGGAGAAAAACTGGAGGAGGTGAAGTGTTTTGGATATCTGGGAGTGGATTTGGCAGTGGAGGGAACAATGGAAACGGAAGTGAATCATAGGGTGGGAGAGGGGGCAAAATTTCTGGGTGCCTTGAAGAATGTGTTGAAGTCGAGAACATTATTTCGGAAAGCAAAGGTGGGTATGTTTGAAGGAATAGTGGTTCCAACAATGTTGTATGGTTGCAAGGTGTGGGCTATGGATAGAGTTGTGCACAGGAGGGTGGATGTGCTGGAAATCCGAGATGTTTGAGGACAATACGTGGTGTGAGGTGGTTTGATCAAGTAAGTAATAATAGGGTAAGAGAGATGTGTGGTAATAAAAAGAGTGTGGTTGAGAGAGCAGAGGAGGGTGTTTTGAAATGCTTTGGTCACATGGAGGGAATGAGTGAGGAAAGATTGACGCAAGAGGATATATGTGTCAGAGGTGGAGGGAACAAGGAGAAGTGGGAGACCAACTTGATGGTGGAAAGATGGAGTGAAAAAGATTTTGAGTGATCGGGGCCTGAATATGCAGGAGGGTGAAAGGCATGCAAGGAATAGAGTGAATTGGAACGATGTGGTATACCAGGGTCGATGTGCTGTCAATGGATTGAACCAGGGCATGTGAAACGTCTGGGGTAAAACATGGAAAGTTTTGTGGGGCCTGGATGCAGAAAGGGAGCTTTGGTTTCTGTGCATTTCACATCACAGCTAGAGACTGAGCGAACGAATGTGGTCCTTGCTGACTTTTCCTAGTGCTACCTCATGCACATGCAGGGGGAAGGGGTTGTCATTTCATGCGTGGCGGGGTGGCAACAGGAATGAATAAGGGCAGACAGTATGAATTATGTACATGTGTACATATGCATATGTGTGTGTATATGTGTATACGTTGAGATGTATTGGCATGTATATGTGCATGTCTAGACGTGTATGTACATACATGGGTATGTGGGTGGGTTGGGTCATTGTTTCCTTGCGTTACCTCGCTAAACGCGGGACACAGCGACAAAGTATAATAAATTTAAATATTCTTTTTCATATATGTTCACCACTTCTGACATACACAAGGTAGCGCCAGAAAGAGAAAAGAAATTGCCTTGTTTGTTAAAATCAACTCTCAAGCCGTCATGTACGATGCAATGAAAGCAATAACGAACTATAATGATGGATAAAATATTTCGAGTTCAAAAATTTCTCAACTATCGCAAGAAAGGACTTCATTATGTATATAAATACAAATAAATAGGACCTATACCAAAACATCTACTAACACATTTTGAAATTCCCTCAAACCCATGGGTAGCAATGCTTTATATACTAACTATATCATGACATGTAAAAATGCTGGCTGAAAGTCCTTACACATGTAACTGTATACTGTAGGTGTTGCAAGACTCTACCTGCTTGAAGTTACGATGAGGAGTCCTCCTATTTGTTAAGACTACCATAAGTAGAGTCCTCTTTGTTATGACCATCATAAGTAGACAAAAGAATATGGCCCAAACAAAAAGGAGCTGTTCACTTCAAAGATGTTCACCATTTGATATTAGGCAAGTTACAGCCCTGAAGATGCTGGAGCCCCTGGAAAATATTAATATCTAAGGTTGTACAAAAGCTGAATTACATGTTTTTCCAAAAATGTGCATGCCAGGTTCAAGATATATACATCTCAATAAAATGTTGAAAGGTTCCATTCATTAATATCCTTCAGAAAATAACTCCTGGAACCTTACAATTATTCTTGCATGTATTCTGGCCAAGGTACCTCTTATGATATACTTGGAATTCCTTCATGCTAATCTCATAACTGCAAACTCCAGCAGAGTACAAGGACAACTGAACTGTGAGGCTGACTGTATTCAATTCAATAAGAAACTATAGGAATAAGCACATTTTCAGCTTTCATACATCTTTAATGTCCCACCTTTCAAAACTCTTAATGACAATCCTCAACCTCTATGATGACCACCCCCCCCAAAAAAAAAATCTTCAAATTTGTAATTAATGAGGAGTTTCACCAATCAGTCTAACTACTCTTTTGTGTCAAATTATTTTCATACAAATTTGTCAACTCTTGTGTATGCCATATAGCACAAGGAATATATAAAAAAGGCCTCATTTACACTAATACCCAAATCAGTGCTACCCCATAGAAAACTCGCTTGCATCATGGATCTCTAGTTTTGATTTTTTTTTCTGAAATCCATACAAGAGGTCAAAACTTTCACAAAACACTGAAAGCAGACAAACACACACACTCACATTCAACAAGCAATTCAAATTTTGCCATGCTTACAATCAACACACATCCTTGCCAACGTGCAGACTTTTCAATATCAATGCGACTTTTTTACCTATTATGTCTACAAGACAGCCTCCAAGTTCTGATGCTGCTCGTGTATATGAAGTACCAATGAAAAACCTTTAGGATATAAAATAAAAGTTGAGGCAGTGAAAGCTGGTGTGCATCAGGACATGTGGATGAAGCTTTCGAATTCGCTACAGTGATTGTTTGAACCATTATTATGGATAGACAAGATAAATGCTTCCGCCAGGATGTCTATCCACAAAGTTAATGCAACAAATGTGACTCACTGAAGCAGCAGTTTGCAAGAAAATATGGAAAGTAGGAAAAGCAGAACTAAACCAAGTAAGGGGCACTTGGCAACACACGATGCATATTACCACATCCTTCCACTTCACCTTTCAAATCACCCACACCTACTCTGTTTTCACAATATTTTGTTGTTTTGTTACAGTAGGGTTGAGGGTCATGTCAATTGGGAGGTAAGTTTGAATGGAGAAAAACTGGAGGAAGTGAAGTGGTTTAGATATCTGGGAGTGGATTTGGCAGCGGATGGAACCATGGAAACGGAAGTGAATCATAGGGTGGGAGAGGGGGTAAAAATTCTGGGAGCCTTGAAGAATGTGTTGAAGTCGAGAACATTATCTCGGAAAGCAAAAATGGGTATGTTTGAAGGAATGGTGGTTCCAACAATGTTGTATGGTTGCGAGGCGTGGGCTATGGATAGAGTTGTGCGCAGGAGGATGGATGTGCTGGAAATGAGATGTTTGAGGACAATGTGTGGTGTGAGGTGGTTTGATCGAGTAAGTAACATAAGGGTAAGAGAGATGTGTGGAAATAAAAAGAGCGTGGTTGAGAGAGCAGAAGAGGGTGTTTTGAAATGGTTTGGGCACATGGAGAGAATGAGTGAGGAAAGATTGACCAAGAGGATATATGTGTCGGAGGTGGAGGGAACGAGGAGAAGAGGGAGACCAAATTGGAGGTGGAAAGACGGAGTGAAAAAGATTTTGTGTGATCGGGGCCTGAACATGCAGGAGGGTGAAAGGAGGGCAAGGAATAGAGTGAATTGGATTGATGTGGTATACCGGGGTTGACGTGTTGTCAGTGGATTGAATCAAGGCATGTGAAGCGTCTGGGGTAAACCACGGAAAGCTGTGTAGGTATGTATATTTTGCGTGTGTGGACGTATGTATATACAGGTGTATGGGGGTGGGTTGGGCCATTTCTTTCGTCTGTTTCCTTGCGCTACCTCGCAAACGCGGGAGACAGCCACAAAGCAAAAAAAAAAAAAATATATACATATATATATATATATTTTTTTTTTTTTTTTTTTTTTTTTATACTTTGTCGCTGTCTCCCGCGTTTGCGAGGTAGCGCAAGGAAACAGACGAAAGAAATGGCCCAACCCCCCCCCCCCCATACACATGTACATACACACGTCCACACACGCAAATATACATACCTACACAGCTTTCCATGGTTTACCCCAGACGCTTCACATGCCTTGATTCAATCCACTGACAGCACGTCAACCCCTGTATACCACATGACTCCAATTCACTCTATTCCTTGCCCTCCTTTCACCCTCCTGCATGTTCAGGCCCCGATCACACAAAATCTTTTTCACTCCATCTTTCCACCTCCAATTTGGTCTCCCTCTTCTCCTCGTTCCCTCCACCTCCGACACATATATCCTCTTGGTCAATCTCTCCTCACTCATTCTCTCCATGTGCCCAAACCATTTCAAAACACCCTCTTCTGCTCTCTCAACCACGCTCTTTTTATTTCCACACATCTCTCTTACCCTTACGTTACTTACTCGATCAAACCACCTCACACCACACATTGTCCTCAAACATCTCATTTCCAGCACATCCATCCTCCTGCGCACATCTCTATCCATAGCCCACGCCTCGCAACCATACAACATTGTTGGAACCACTATTCCCTCAAACATACCCATTTTTGCTTTCCGAGATAATGTTCTCGACTTCCACACATTTTTCAAGGCTCCCAAAATTTTCGCCCCCTCCCCCACCCTATGATCCACTTCCGCTTCCATGGTTCCATCCGCTGACAGATCCACTCCCAGATATCTAAAACACTTCACTTCCTCCAGTTTTTCCCCATTCAAACTCACCTCCCAATTGACTTGACCCTCACCCCTACTGTACCTAATAACCTTGCTCTTATTCACATTTACTCTCAACTTTCTTCTTCCACACACTTTACCAAACTCAGTCACCAGCTTCTGCAGTTTCTCACATGAATCAGCCACCAGCGCTGTATCATCAGCGAACAACAACTGACTCACTTCCCAAGCTCTCTCATCCCCAACAGACTTCATACTTGCCCCTCTTTCCAGGACTCTTGCATTTACCTCCCTTACAACCCCATCCATAAACAAATTAAACAACCATGGAGACATCACACACCCCTGCCGCAAACCTACATTCACTGAGAACCAATCACTTTCCTCTCTTCCTACACGTACACATGCCTTACATCCTCGATAAAAACTTTTCACTGCTTCTAACAACTTGCCTCCAACACCATATATTCTTAATACCTTCCACAGAGCATCTCTATCAACTCTATCATATGCCTTCTCCAGATCCATAAATGCTACATACAAATCCATTTGCTTTTCTAAGTATTTCTCACATACATTCTTCAAAGCAAACACCTGATCCACACATCCTCTACCACTTCTGAAACCGCACTGCTCTTCCCCAATCTGATGCTCTGTACATGCCTTCACCCTCTCAATCAATACCCTCCCATATAATTTACCAGGAATACTCAACAAACTTATACCTCTGTAATTTGAGCACTCACTCTTATCCCCTTTGCCTTTGTACAATGGCACTATATATATACACATATATTATCCCTGGGGATAGGGGATGAAGAATACTTCCCACGTATTCCCTGCGTGTCGTAGAAGGCGACTAAAAGGGGAGGGAGCAGGAGGCTGGAAATCCTCCCCTATCGTTTTTTTTTTCTTTTTTTTTAATATTCCAAAAGAAGGAACAGAGGCGGGCCAGGTGAGGATATTCCACAAAGGCCCAGTCCTCTGTTCTTAACGCTACCTCGCTAATGCGGGAAATGGCGGATAGTTTAAAAGAAAGATATATATATATATATATATATATATATATATATATATATATATATATATATATATATAGGGTGTTTTGGTCGAGGTGGTGTGCAAAGTGAGAGGGTTAGGGAAAATGATTTGGTAAACAGAGAAGAGGTAGTGAAAGCTTTGCGGAAGATGAAAGCCGGCAAGGCAGCGGGTTTGGATGGTATTGCAGTGGAATTTATTAAAAAAGGGGGTGACTGTATTGCTGACTGGTTGGTAAGGTTATTTAATGTATGTATGACTCATGGTGAGGTGCCTGAGGATTGGCGGAATGCGTGCATAGTGCCATTGTACAAAGGCAAAGGGGATAAGAGTGAGTGCTCAAATTACAGAGGTATAAGTTTGTTGAGTATTCCTGGGAAATTATATGGGAGGGTATTGATTGAGAGGGTGAAGGCATGTACAGAGCATCAGATTGGGGAAGAGCAGTGTGGTTTCAGAAGTGGTAGAGGATGTGTGGATCAGGTGTTTGCTTTGAAGAATGTATGTGAGAAATACTTAGAAAAGCAAATGGATTTGTATGTAGCATTTATGGATCTGGAGAAGGCATATGATAGAGTTGATAGAGATGCTCTGTGGAAGGTATTAAGAATATATGGTGTGGGAGGAAAGTTGTTAGAAGCAGTGAAAAGTTTTTATCGAGGATGTAAGGCATGTGTACGTGTAGGAAGAGAGGAAAGTGATTGGTTCTCAGTGAATGTAGGTTTGCGGCAGGGGTGTGTGATGTCTCCATGGTTGTTTAATTTGTTTATGGATGGGGTTGTTAGGGAGGTAAATGCAAGAGTTTTGGAAAGAGGGGCAAGTATGAAGTCTGTTGGGGATGAGAGAGATTGGGAAGTGAGTCAGTTGTTGTTCGCTGATGATACAGCGCTGGTGGCTGATTCATGTGAGAAACTGCAGAAGCTGGTGACTGAGTTTGGAAAAGTGTGTGGAAGAAGAAAGTTAAGAGTAAATGTGAATAAGAGCAAGGTTATTAGGTACAGTAGGGTTGAGGGTCAAGTCAATTGGGAGGTGAGTTTGAATGGAGAAAAACTGGAGGAAGTGAAGTGTTTTAGATATCTGGGAGTGGATCTGGCAGCGGATGGAACCATGGAAGCGGAAGTGGATCATAGGGTGGGGGAGGGGGCGAAAATCCTCGGGGCCTTGAAGAATGTGTGGAAGTCGAGAACATTATCTCGGAAAGCAAAAATGGGTATGTTTGAAGGAATAGTGGTTCCAACAATGTTGTATGGTTGCGAGGCGTGGGCTATGGATAGAGTTGTGCACAGGAGGATGGATGTGCTGGAAATGAGATGTTTGAGGACAATGTGTGGTGTGAGGTGGTTTGATCGAGTGAGTAACGTAAGGGTAAGAGAGATGTGTGGAAATAAAAAGAGCGTGGTTGAGAGAGCAGAAGAGGGTGTTTTGAAGTGGTTTGGGCACATGGAGAGGATGAGTGAGGAAAGATTGACCAAGAGGATATATGTGTCGGAGGTGGAGGGAACAAGGAGAAGAGGGAGACCAAATTGGAGGTGGAAAGATGGAGTGAAAAAGATTTTGTGTGATCGGGGCCTGAACATGCAGGAGGGTGAAAGGAGAGCAAGGAATAGAGTGAATTGGAGCAATGTGGTATACCGGGGTTGACGTGCTGTCAGTGGATTGAAGCAGGGCATGTGAAGCGTCTGGGGTAAACCATGGAAAGCTGTGTAGGTATGTATATTTGCGTGTGTGGATGTATGTATATACATGTGTATGGGGGGGGGGGTTTGGGCCATTTCTTTCGTCTGTTTCCTTGCGCTACCTCGCAAACGCGGGAGACAGCGACAAAGTATAAAAAAAAATAATAATATATATATATTTTTTGCTTTGTCGCCATCTCCCGCGTTTGCGAGGTAGCGCAAGGAAACAGACGAAAGAAATGGCCCAACCCCCCCCCATACACATGCATATACACATGTCCATGCACGCAAATATACATACCTACACAGCTTTCCATGGTTTACCCCAGACGCTTCACATGCCTTGATTCAATCCACTGACAGCACGTCAACCCCAGTATACCACATCGCTCCAATTCACTCTATTCCTTGCCCTCCTTTCACCCTCCTGCATGTTCAGGCCCCGATCACACAAAATCTTTTTCACTACATCTTTCCACCTCCAATTTGGTCTCCCTCTTCTCCTCGTTCCCTCCACCTCCGACACATATACCCTCTTGGTCAATCTTTCCTCACTCATTCTCTCCATGAGATGTTTGAGGACAATGTGTGGTGTGAGGTGGTTTGATCGAGTGAGTAACGTAAGGGTAAGAGAGATGTGTGGAAATAAAAAGCGTGGTTGAGAGAGCAGAAGAGGGTGTTTTGAAGTGGTTTGGGCACATGGAGAGGATGAGTGAGGAAAGATTGACCAAGAGGATATATGTGTCGGAGGTGGAGGGAACAAGGAGAAGAGGGAGACCAAATTGGAGGTGGAAAGATGGAGTGAAAAAGATTTTGTGTGATCGGGGCCTGAACATGCAGGAGGGTGAAAGGAGGGCAAGGAATAGAGTGAATTGGAGCGATGTGGTATACCGGGGTTGACGTGCTGTCAGTGGATTGAATCAAGGCATGTGAAGCGTCTGGGGTAAACCATGGAAAGCTGTGTAGGTATGTATATTTGCGTGTGTGGACGTATGTATATACATGTGTATGGGGGGGTTGGGCCATTTCTTTCGTCTGTTTCCTTGCGCTACCTCACAAACGCGGGAGACAGCGACAAAGTATTAAAAAAAAAAAAAAAAAATATATATATATATATATATCCCTGGGGATAGGGGTTTTAGAATACTTCCCACGTATTCCCTGCGTGTCGTAGAAGGCGACTAAAAGGGGAGGGAGCGGGGGGCTGGAATTCCTCCCCTCTCGTTTTTTTTTTTTTTTTAAATTTTCCAAAAGAAGGAACAGAGGGGGGCCAGGTGAGGATATTCCGAAAAAGGCCCAGTCCTCTGTTCTTAACGCTACCTCGCTAATGCGGGAAATGGCAAATAGTTTGAAAAAAAAAAAAAAAAATATATATATATCTTTCTTTTCTTTCAAACTATTCGCCATTTCCCGCATAAGCGAGGTAGCGTTAAGAACAGAGGACTGGGCCTTTGAGGGAATACCCTCACCTGGCGCATTTCTCTGTTCCCTCTTTTTGGGGGAAAAAAAAAAAAAAAAAACGAGAGGGGAGGATTTCCAGCCCCCCGCTCCCTCCCCTTTTAGTCGCCTTCTACGACACGCAGGGAATACGTGGGAAGTATTCTTTCTCCCCTATCCCCAGGGAAATATATGTATACATTTTTTTTTTTTTTTTTTTTTTTTAATACTTTGTCGGTCTCCCGCGTTTGCGAGGTAGCGCAAGGAAACAGACGAAAGAAATGGCCCAACCCCCCCCCATACACATGTATATACATACGTCCACACACGCAAATATACATACCTACATACATACATACATATATATATATATATATATATATATATATATCATATGCCTTCTCCAGTTGATAGAGATGCTCTGTGGAAGGTATTAAGAATATATGGTGTGGGAGCCAAGTTGTTAGAAGCAGTGAAAAGTTTTTATCGAGGATGTAAGGCATGTGTACGTGTAGGAAGAGAGGAAAGTGATTGGTTCTCAGTGAATGTAGGTTTGCGGCAGGGGTGTGTGATGTCTCCATGGTTGTTTAATTTGTTTATGGATGGGGTTGTTAGGGAGGTGAATGCAAGAGTTTTGGAAAGAAGGGCAAGGATGAAGTCTGTTGGGGATGAGAGAGCTTGGGAAGTGAGTCAGTTGTTGTTCGCTGATGATACAGCGCTGGTGGCTGATTCATGTGAGAAACTGCAGAAGCTGGTGACTGAGTTTGGTAAAGTGTGTGGAAGAAGAAAGTTAAGAGTAAATGTGAATAAGAGCAAGGTTATTAGGTACAGTAGGGTTGAGGGTCAAGTCAATTGGGAGGTGAGTTTGAATGGAGAAAAACTGGAGGAAGTGAAGTGTTTTAGATATCTGGGAGTGGATCTGGCAGCAGATGGAAACATGGAAGCGGAAATGGATCATAGGGTGGGGGAGGGGGCGAAAATTCTGGGAGCCTTGAAGAATGTGTGGAAGTCGAGAACATTATCTCGGAAAGCAAAAATGGGTATGTTTGAAGGAATAGTGGTTCCAACAATGTTGTATGGTTGCGAGGCGTGGACTATGGATAGAGTTGTGCGCAGGAGGATGGATGTGCTGGAAATGAGATGTTTGAGGACAATGTGTGGTGTGAGGTGGTTTGATCGAGTAAGTAACGTAAGGGTAAGAGAGATGTGTGGAAATAAAAAGAGCGTGGTTGAGAGAGCAGAAGAGGGTGTTTTGAAATGGTTTGGGCACATGGAGAGAATGAGTGAGGAAAGATTGACCAAGAGGATATATGTGTCGGTGGTGGAGGGAACGAGGAGAAGAGGGAGACCAAATTGGAGGTGGAAAGATGGAGTGAAAAAGATTTTGTGTGATCGGGGCCTGAACATGCAGGAGGGTGAAAGGAGGGCAAGGAATAGAGTGAATTGGAGCGATGTGGTATACCGGGGTTGACGTGCTGTCAGTGGATTGAATCAAGGCATGTGAAGCGTCTGGGGTAAACCATGGAAAGCTGTGTAGGTATGTATATTTGCGTGTGTGGACGTATGTATATACATGTGTATGGGGGGGGGGGGGCCATTTCTTTCGTCTGTTTCCTTACGTGTGTGGATGTGTATGTATATCCATGTGTGTGTGGGTGGGTTGGGACATTCTTTCGTCTGTTTCCTTGTGCTAACTCGCTAACGCGGGAGACAGCGACAAAGTAAAATAAATAAATAAATAAAAATGTTGAAGGGATAATTTGTTGCTCATTTATACACAATATTCACTGTCTCATGGCTCCCTACCACATCTCAATGACATGCTGCCTCTCATTTACCACTAACGTCACTATTCATCAAATGATCATTTATGATGTAATATTCTATCATAAAGTAATGTGATTGTAATAATCTATGTCTATTAACTAAGCATCATACAAAATACTCCATACATTGCATATATAAAAATTATCATTTGTTTAGCTCTCCATTTTCCATGAACTTCCCAAAGTGCTAATTAAGGTATTAGTGTCATAGTAACAGAACATACCTCTCTGGAATACATAAAGACCACTACTCTTAAATTTTCTCCAAAATAACTGAGGGCTTGAAAGAATGCGACAAGGGGAGCAGGGGTAGGTGAGGGGAGCCAAAAACCCACTCATACTTGCATTTCTAAAAGTGGTGAGATTTCATCAAGTAAACAATGAAAGCGTAAAAAATGTGTGGTAATAAAAAGTGTGTGGCTGAGAACGCAGAAACGGGTATGTTGAAATGAAAGAGGAATGTTTGACATTGAGGATATATGTTCCCTCCACTTCTGAGGCATTTTGTCAAACTTTTTTCACTCATTCTCTCCATTTGTCCAAACCATTTCAGCACACCCTCTTCTTCTGTCTCGGCTAAACTCTATTACCACATATCGCTCTTACCCTTTCATTACTCACTAAATCAATCCACATATCCTCAAACATGTTCCTCAAAGTTCTTATTTTCTATCATACTAGATTGTCCTTCCCCACATCAGCGAGGTACTGCCAAGAAACAAACAAAGAATGGACCAATCACTCATAGACACATGTATTTTGTTATACATACAGTTTCCAACACCAGTGAGGTAGTGTCAGGAAACAGTAGAGTGGCCCATCCACTCAGCCATATATATATACATAAACGCCCACCTACGCACATACACATGTATTCATACTTGCTTGCCTTCATCCATTCCTGTCGCTACCCCATCCCGCAGGAAAACAGCATCACTATCCCCTGCTTCAGTGAGGTAGCAGGAAAACAGACAAAAAAGGAAAAGTTCATTCACACTCAGTCTCTAGCTATCATGCACAAACAACAGCTCCCTATTCACATCCAGGCCCTACACACCTTTCCATGGTTTAGCTCAGATGCTTCACATGCCCTGGATCAATCCACTGACAGAACATCCACCCCAGTATACCACATCGTTCCAGTTCACTCTACTCCTTGCACACCCCTCACCCTCCTCTATTTTCAGGTCCTGATTGCTCAAAATCTTTACTCCACTCTTCCACATCCATTTTGGTCTCCAGCTTCTTCTTCCCTCCACCTCTGACAAATATATCCTGTCAGTCTTTCCTCATTCTCTCCACATGTTCAAATCATTTCAACACATTCTCTTCTACTTTCTCAACCACAGTCTTTACTTCCACACATCTCTCACCCTTTCATGCTCATCTACTCATGCTCTTTACATGCCTTCACCCTCTCAATCAATACCCTCCCATACAATTTCCCAGAAATATTCGACAAATGCATGCCTTTGTAGTTCGAACACACTTTTATCCCCTTCGTCTTTGTACAATGGCACTATAAATGCGTTCCACCAATTCTGAAGCACTCCATGATCCATACATACATTGAATATCCTTACCAACTAATCAACAACACAGCCACCCCTTTCTTTATAAATTCTACTACAATACCATCCAAACCACCACCTCTCTTAACCAAACCATTCTCGGACACTCACTTTGCACACCACTGACCAAAACATCCTACATCTGCCACTCCTACCAGACACATTTGGCAAACCTATAAAATACCCCTCACTTATTACTTATTACTCAATTATTACTTCCCCCCTTCAACAATGTTCCCATTTGTTCTCATCTTACGCACGTTATTTGCCACCTTTCAAAACATCTTTTTATTCTCTCTAAAGATTAATGATACACACTCACCCCAACTCCCATTTGCCCTTTTTCAACCTCTGCACCTTCCTCTCAACCTCCTCCCACTTTCAGTTATACATATCCTAGTCATTTGCACCCCATCCTTGTAGGAATTGTCCAAACACCTATTCTCTAATTTACCACTATTTAAACACACTCCAACAGCCCTTTCCCTAAACACTACCAAACCAAACAGCATTGCATTTATTCACAATCGCTCTCAATTTTCTCCATTCACACACACTTCCAAACATCACTAAATCTACATTTCTTAGATTACCTAGCAATGTATTAAACAATCATTCGAGCTTCCTTGTTGGTCATTCCTGTATCATGTCTCTTGGAATTACTCCTTACTCGACGATTCTGTATTGTCCTTATCTGATGGGTGCGAATGATGGTATGGGCGTATTCTTGGATTATGCGCTTACTCACGGAAATGCAAAGGAGAGACAAGAGATCCGACAGGCAACTAAATGGTGGTATATCTGATCATTATTTGCAAATGAGAAATTTAAGGTTTGTCAAGGTTTTTGGAAAAAAGGAAAGAATGTGGGTGGGAAGAACAAGCTTGGAAAATAGGCTTGGGAACATAGATACAGAGAAAGTGTAGAAGTGCAAAAGCTGAGAAAAATGAAGCTAGGGAAATAGCTAAGGATCAGGATATGACATTCATGGATCTGGAGAAAGTTATCACATATATCATAGGGTTTATAAAATCTGGTTTGTGGAAGGTGTTGCCAATATATGGTGCATGAGAAAAGTTAGTTTTTTCATGAGAGCATATAGTGTGTGCAATTTCAAAGTGAAGGTGGGTCTACAGCAATGGTGTGCAACTTTACCAAGGCTGTTTAACCTGCTAATGGACATGGTCATGAGAGGTTGACTGCAAGGGTTTTGGGGAAAGGCAGGTAGGTCTGCTTTCTGTAGGGGCAAACCTGGGTGGCAGATACAACTGAAAATTGCATTAGTCAATTTGAACCCAAGATACTATATGTAAGGCGAAAGTTAAATGTTAATGTGAATAACAGCAAGGCGAGTGGAGAGAGGTTAGCCGATATAAATATGAATGGAGAACACAAGTACTTTATATAACTGGAAGTGGTACCAAAGGAACTGAAGTAAGCCAAGAGTGGGTGAGGAGGAAGGTCCTAGGCACTGTGTGAGGGTTATGTTAGGTGGTACAGTAGTCATGACAATATATCTTGGACGCAAGCTGTAACCCACAGACAACAGTACCAAAGTGTAAAAACAATCATTCCCCCAATTAGTTAGTCTAACCTCAAACTCAAATGTATCTATTCTAACAGCTTCTCTCCCTCTAGTAGCCCTTCTAAATGTAAATATTGGCACCAACAAAGTTAACTGGAATAACTTGTAAAAATTCTTTTCCGACTTTCCTTGGGTAATTTACGATTTCGTGGCAATACTTCTTTCTCTGCCAAAAGCATAGCTGAAGTTATTGTTGCAGGAATGGAAGCATTTATCCCCTCTTCCTCCAAGAAAACCTCTTCTTCCAATCCATGGTTTAATTGTTCCTGTTCCAATAATACCAAGCAATAAATAAGGCATATCAGGCTTGGAGAAACTTTACCCAATCAATTCAGTCCTTATCATTATCCGAATTCAATGCAAATATGTTTTCTGTCAATGCTTTCCTTTATTCATAGGAAGTGCAATACCTTCTCATCACCACCCACTGACAGGTCTTTCTGGTCTTCAGCGAAGGAAACAGCTGGCAACTTAATCCATCTTTCCTTTATTTTCCCATTCTGACAGTTCTATAGTTCTCTCCCATAAAGCAACTCTCCAGTTCCTGTTTCTCCTAAAACTCTAACTTGGATGATTCTAACATTCTTTCATCCCCCAGATGCACCCCTTACTAATCCTATGCCCATTCCCATAACCTCTTTTGAACCTATCTGAAAAGCACTTCTCTCTGGACACATGCAAGACTATAGTTCTGATAGCAATCATCCCCATGTACCAAAAGATTGTGCCTCTGTACTTGCTCACCTGTTCAGTTTGTTTAAAAACCAGACCTTTTCCATCCTGAAAGCAATTGTTGCTATATTCCATCCCTAAAGGCCTGTCTACACGAGCGGGCCTGATCGGCGGGTTTGCCCGTTAACAGGCAAATTCTGACGGGCCTGCCCATGAATGTTGTCCACACGACCGAAGTGATGAACAGCCGGGCCTGCCCGACGACGTTGCCAGTAGCAGGTGGAGTGCAGTACGAGAACCATAGTGCCTAGCATTGTCAAGAAAAAGATTTTGTGCTCATAGCATTTCAGCTTCACATTCCATAAACATGGATTCTTACGATAAAGGTCAATTAAAGTACTAGTAAGTGCTTTAGACCAAAAATTGTTGGTGGCTCACTAGAGTTATCCTGGGCTGCCATCGTTAAATGTTCACTGTGCTACTATGCCGTGGGATGTGGGATGAAGGCCCGCTGTGGGTTCACGATATTATTTTGTGTCTGGCATGGTAGAAACTCCAGCTACCGGGCACCAGCTCGGTGATTTCGCTCAGCGGGCTTTCAGGCAATTTGATCGTTTGCCCGTCAAATATGCCCATTAATGGGCAAGCCCGCCGATCAGGCCCGCTCGTGTAGACAGGCCTTAAGAAGGGTGACTGTTCTAACCCCTTTAACTATAGTCCTGTTGCTTTGACATCTATCATTTCCCAAGTCTTTGAACCCTCCTCAACTCCTATATCCTCAGACGTCTTGTATCCCGGTCTTCTCTGGCAAGATTCACACGTGACATTCTTTCATATCTTACC
Organism: Panulirus ornatus; assembly: GCF_036320965.1. Lineage (NCBI taxonomy): Eukaryota > Metazoa > Arthropoda > Malacostraca > Decapoda > Palinuridae > Panulirus > Panulirus ornatus. The sequence goes on from NC_092229.1 coordinate 43,146,811, forward strand.
AATGTCTGGTCATCATCCCTGAAAGATTCTAAGTCCAGTGTAGTTGCCCTTGAGATATCTAAAGCTTTTAACAGGGAACGGCATCTGGGTCTCATCTCTGAGCTCCCGTCTTTTTGTTTCCCTTCCTCACTTTCTCATATATAGCTTCCTCTCTGGTCTATCTACCTCCATGGTTGTACATGAATCAGGCTCGCCTTTTTTCCAACAGAGGTGTCCCTCAAGGTTCTGTTCCGTCTCATGCACTTTTTCTCCTTTTCATCAATCATTCATTCACCACACCCTTCTAATCTGCTCCTCCTCTCACATTATCTGCTTCTTGTCTCGACACAACTTCCTCAATAAACTTCATGACATCTCCATATTGACAAAATCTGGTTAACTTTAATGCCCCCATGACCCACTTTCTTCCCCCTCTTTTTTGAAATTCTTTTACTTTCCTCTCCTATGATGAATCTAATTCCCCCTATTGACTATGAAGAGACTTGATATCATTGTAATATCCACATTATCTTTGAAACCCCACATCTTGGAAATCGCTGAGTCAGCCTATAAAAACTAGGGGTCCTGTTCAGACACTATAATCTTTTTTCTGAACAGTTCTTCCATTTATATAAAGGAAAGATCTGTCCTTGTTTGGAGTTCTTCTCTCACATCTGGGGAGGCTTTGGCTCTGCATCCTTACTTGACAGAGGAGTTGAAATAGGTGGAACCTATAAACTCGCCAAGGTAAACATGCAACACTGGACATGCTTGCCCTTCACTTCAATGTTGGCTCACTTTCCCTCTCCTATAGATTTTACTCTGGCTTTGCTCCAGAGCTGTTAGCTTATGTGTCCCCACCACAAATTAGACTAAACAATCTGCAAGGTGGGACATTGGTAAGACTGAAATACAGGTTTTTCACTTACTAAAAAATTCAAATACTTTCCCTTTTCTCTCCTTTTTTCCTTTTCAATAACCCCTCTATATATTAAAATCAAAGCCCAGCCTTGATGTGGACATTTTGTCTGACAGGAGCATTAAAAAAAAAAATGGGAAAACATTCTTTAAAGTCACTTTGCAATGTAAGGACACCTTGTAACAAGAAAAAGGGGCAAGAAGTGGTGCAGAGATATGAATGGCTGCTGAAGATTGCATGTTGAACTGGTTTGGACACATACACAGGATGACTAAGAAAGTATAAATATTCGATGAGGAGGAAAATGGAAGGATGGAGTGAAAGGTGTCGTGTGTTCAGAGCCTGAACATGCAGGAATATATTAATCATAAGACTCCTACTAGAAATGTTTACACAGCAATCAAGGTGTGTTCAGCAAGCCAGTATAATCGTCAATGGACTTAAATAGTACAGTCTTGACGAGGACCTTATGGCTTCAATGAAGTCCATTATTTCCCTGCACTTACAGAAATCTCAGGTGTGTACAAGAGCAAACTGGAGCAATCTGGTACTTACGTCCAGGCTGAACCTGGACATAATATGCATATGTCATAGTTGTGGAAAGGGAGCTCTTGATTCAGTACATTACACAAATGCTAAAGAGTGAACACTTGAGAGTAAAACAAATTTTTTGCCTGTTCTTGGAACACGGGGAGGGTATGGAGGTGGGATTGCTATTTAAAGTGCAACTGTCCTTTCACGATTTTCAAATCTATATCACATGCAACCTTCAGTTCAAAATCTTAATCTACATTTTATATTCAACGAGTTCTCTTTGTGACATGAAAAAAAAAAATTCTTATCCAAGAGCCTATGTTTTCACACTATTGACACCAATTCCAAATGATAAAAATGTCACTTACCAAAAGTTCTTTCCTGTTTGATGCTTATGTTAATTCACTTCCTGATCTTCCAAGTTTCCTTTGCTTCAACTGGAGTTTTGCACTTTGACAGCATCTGAGTGAATTACATCAGTCATATCACATGGCATTTACTTATTAGTAGTTTTACACAATATTAAGTCCAGATATATAACCAGCTTCAACAAGAAAAAGTCTTACCTTCATTAACAGATCCTTCCACAAACATACGCCTACAATTACCATGTATTCACTTAAATTCTTACGTCCACCCAAAATCCTTATGAGACGACTTCCATTACTATTGGCCAAAATACTGCCACTCCACTAGTTTATTCCCAGATTAGTTCATCATTTTATATGGTAGGTAGATAAAACTGGTCCATTAAACAAATAGTCAACGTAACACTCGCGCACCATCTTATTGACAATTTTATCCCCCCCCCCCAACACGAGGGCAAGTTGCAACATTCTGATACAGAAGGGGACATGCTACTTTCTTCAGGCTTTTTGATAAAAAAAAGTTCTATATGAAACCATGTTCTGTATGTAAATTTGGCTGCTCTTTTACATGAAAATGAAAATATTTTTGGCAATGGGAGGTCCATTTTATTTTCAATACAAAGAACTCTTCTCTCAAAGAACAGAGAAAGAACATCAAATAAAAATGGGACATTTTCATGCTTTATATTGGTGAAATCATATTTGACAAGTAATATCAAGGCAGATAAATTTAAAGAATATTTTTACAAAATTGTTCACAATTCAGTTTTTGACATTACTTTTTTCTTATATAATTCCTGTGGCGTTACGGTGGTTTAAGAGTTTTGCTATCATGCATACTCTGGCTGTAGGCGATTTCAAAGAAAAACTCCATCCCCATTGTAGTTTTGAATTGGAACAATACAATAATTAAATCTTTGAGGTATTATACCAATACAATAAAACTAATATTTTTTACCTTTTGGTGAAACGCTATATGCATGTGGGAGTTGCTTTCCAAGAGTGTATTGTATTATAATGCGAGTTTGGTGCTAGTGAAGACCACCTGTGACATGGGCAAATAGGGTAGAGGAATACTGGGAGAGAAATAGTGAAAGAATATGTGGAATGATGTATGCAAGGCTAAGTGGAGACATGTCATGCCCACCCTACTGATGGGAGTTCCCGGAAAGAATGTGCAAGGCCGAAGAAAAGTGAAGACTTTGGCCATGGCCATCCCTTAATGCGAGTTCACGGAAGGAACAGACATCAGATATGAAAGATATCGACAAAAGCTTGGCATCTCAATCTCTGCGCTTGCTGTGGGTTTAATTGGATTTAACCTCCATAGTATCATTAGGGTTATCTTAACTTTTATAACAGTACTTCCCAAAACTTTGGAAATTTTACAAAGGGATCAGACATTTATCACATGTACTGAGAGCATACACTGAAATATCTTAAATTCACTGAACACTTTACAAACTGTTTTAAAAGTGAATATTACTCCATAATGAAGAGCACAAGTGTGTGAAAGGGACTACAGGAAATGTTCTAAAGGCTGGTGTACAGCACCTTCCACTATGTCTGGAGAGAAGTAACTCATGCATTTAAGGAATGTGCTCCAAGAGTTGCCACGTATCTCCATTAAAGTTGGAGTACCATCAGGCTTCAAGGATTCACCAGAATTCCATATTAATAGGAATTCCATTTCATATTAATTATTTACATATGAGTGACATGATAAGTCACATCAGATGCCAACTGGATGAGACGTACTACCGAGTCACTTCACGATAGATTATTGTTCATAACACCAGAACTTCCAAGGGCAAGGAGAGCCTTGCAATTATTTGTTTACAATTTATTGGGGTCTCTTGGCACCACGGCCAAATCCACAACGCTGAAAAGAAAAAACAAACAATAAGTTTCAAATCAAAAATAATAGTTAATTAAGGTAAGGAACATTTTAGTAGGTAATCATAACCCTATAAAAGATGAGTATTTGGAAAACCCTTTATACATAAAAGAATGAAACCAATATTCTCAACTGCCAACAGCAAGTCAATCATGTTGATCATTTTCATGAATTCAAGTCAAGCCCCTTCCAGGTATAAAGTATGTAAAACAAAATATCTAGTGGGAATACCTTTCACAATATTCAATCTCTCAATTGGCTTCCATATCTATGATGCATGATATGCATAAATTCTGAAGGGTAACAACCCAATTATCTGGTGTACTAGAATGAAAGGCCATCTGCACTAAAACATCACTGATTATCCACAGCATTCCAAGCAGAGTCATTTCGGTGACTACCGTTTCCATTCACACTCCTAACCATATATCCAAAAGACCTATATTACACACTACAAAGAATAAGTCAAAACATTTGACAGCAACAATTGCAATAAGCAGAAGTCTCAGCTTTCTCGACACATAATTGGAACAAACATTTCAGTATTCATCCACAAATTATAAGCTTTGTCAGCTTAAAATACTCAATAACTTAACAGTATCTGTATCTGACAACTGCTTCAACTTACAAACTCCATGGTAGATGAACCTGCACCTGCATCACCAGTTTTGTCAACACCAGAAGGCGCTCTTCTGTAAGCATCACGGGAACCTTCACTACGTGGTCCTTCTGGACGTTGTTGCATTGGCCTTGGTCGACCCTCAGGACGAGTAGGTTTCTTAAGAGTTGCTGGCACAATCTAAAAAAAATGGTAACTGTTAGGTGACAAAAATCAAGTATAATACAAATGACTGTACCAAACTCAGCGTTCCTCTTTCTTATGCATGATACATGAAGCTTATAAAGCTAGTTTTATTTTGAGTCATGTTTTAAATCTGTAAATACATCTTTCTAAATCTGCAGGGGTGATTTTTACTGCATGTTACAGAAATTCCACTACAGAACGTGAAGCCGATTACATACTCTCACTGTGTGATATACTGACACTTAAGCTATTCTATATAAATATTTGAACTAACTAGTAGCACTCCAGCAGGGTAATAATTTTCTCAATATTCAAACTAATAAACCTGCTGCCATTCTAGGTTCACACAGTACTAAAGTTAATCTATACCATTTATAAAAAAAACTGGCAACGGGATAATTTTCCCCAATATTCAGATTGCAAAACATCACTACACACATTGCAGGTGATTCTGACTTTGCCATAACTAATTTGATACATGGTACTTGCTTCAACTTGTCCATAACTAATTTGATATAATGCACTTGATTTAATTAAAACTTTGTTATGGTTTCCATGGCATATGTTTCATGCTTTGATGGGAGACCCAGCTTCACCTTGGACCACTCACCCTCCTTTCTACAGAATCAAACATGCCTTACTCATAAGAACTCCCCACCTCGAAAGAATAACAACAAGGAAGAAAGGAGCATGTTTTGGGAGAAGCAATATGTTAGCTGTTTTAATTCAGGGGGATTGATGGAAGGTTTGAATGCAAGAGTGGGTAATGTGGCATGGGGTACCCAGTATCATAAATAAGAATGGCGAACAGTTTGAGGAGCTGTGCTGAAAAACGACTGGTGATTGGAATTTTTTTTTTTTTTTTTTTTTGCTTTGTCGCTGTCTCCCGCGTTTGCGAGGTAGCGCAAGGAAACAGACGAAAGAAATGGCCCAACCCACCCCCATACACATGCCTTGATTCAATCCACTGACAGCAAGTCAACCCCGGTATACCACATCACTCCAATTCACTCTATTCTTTGCCCTCCTTTCACCCTCCTGCATGTTCAGGCCCCGATCACACAATCTTTTTCACTCCATCTTTCCACCTCCAATTTGGTCTCCCTCTTCTCCTCGTTCCCCCCACCTCCGACACATATATCCTCTTGGTCAATCTTTCCTCACTCATTCTCTCCATGTGACCAAACCATTTCAAAACACCCTCTTCTGCTCTCTCAACCACGCTCTTTTTATTTCCACACATCTCTCTTAACCTTACGTTACTTACTCGATCAAACCACCTCACACCACACATTGTCCTCAAACATCTCATTTCCAGCACATCCATCCTCCTGCGCACAACTCTATCCATAGTCCACGCCTCGCAACCATACAACATTGTTGGAACCACTATTCCTTCAAACATACCCATTTTTGCTTTCCGAGATAATGTTCTCGACTTCCACACATTCTTCAAGGCTCCCAGAATTTTCGCCCCCTCCCCCACCCTATGATCCACTTCCGCTTCCATGGTTCCATCCGCTGCCAGATCCACTCCCAGATATCTAAAACACTTCACTTCCTCCAGTTTTTCTCCATTCAAACTCACCTCCCAATTGAATTGACCCTCAACCCTACTGTACCTAATAACCTTGCTCTTATTCACATTTACTCAACTTTCTTCTTTCACACACTTTACCAAACTCAGTCACCAGCTTCTGCAGTTTCTCACATGAATCAGCCACCAGCGCTGTATCATCAGCGAACAACAACTGACTCACTTCCCAAGCTCTCTCATCCACAACAGACTTCATACTTGCCCCTCTTTCCAAAACTCTTGCATTCACCTCCCTAACAACCCCATCCATAAACAAATCAAACAACCATGGAGACATCACACACCCCTGCCGCAAACCTACATTCACTGAGAACCAATCACTTTCCTCTCTTCCTACGCGTACACATGCCTTACATCCTCGATAAAAACTTTTCACTGCTTCTAACAACTTGCCTCCCACACCATATATTCTTAATACCTTCCACAGAGCATCTCTATCAACTCTATCATATGCCTTCTCCAGATCCATAAATGCTACATACAAATCCATTTGCTTTTCTAAGTATTTCTCACATACATTCTTCAAAGCAAACACCTGATCCACACATCCTCTACCACTTCTGAAACCACACTGCTCTTCCCCAATCTGATGCTCTGTACATGCCTTCACCCTCTCAATCAATACCCTCCCATATAATTTGCCAGGAATACTCAACAAACTCATACCTCTGTAATTTGAGCACTCACTCTTATCCCCTTTGCCTTTGTACAATGGCACTATGCACGCATTCCGCCAATCCTCAGGCACCTCACCATGAGTCATACATACATTACATAACCTTACCAACCAGTCATCAATACAATACAATCTATTTAAAACGAGGGGCATATACAAATATATATCGGAATAGGAATGTCTTGCACCCAGATTTATAGGGCATCCTCCATCTTCACATGTCAAGATCCTAAGAAGCATTACCATCTTTGAAATACATGGCTGACAAGTCTTTTCTGATAAGATTTTCTTTTCTTTTTCATGGAGCAGATGCTGCTCTCAACTGGTTTAGCACTACACCTACGATAAAGTTTGCTCCTCTCAACTGCTTTAGCACTACACCTACGATGAAGATAGTTCAGTACTTTTTAACTTTTCTTCCAAAGTAGTAATGGCATCATGATAGCTCGTTATAATAAAAAATTGGAGTATTTCCTGTACTTGAGCTACACCAAGATTGTTACATGAACTCACACTATATCCAAAGACTACTGTACCTATCTTTCCATTCTTCTCAGTCTTGGCTGCATACAAACATATTCAGGTTGAGCATTCAAGAAGGATGAGCACTCACTTGGATCCTTCTGTTCTAACTTTTAGAAGGTATACAGGAGGGGGTTGTCACCTTCTAAGGCATGCAGGAAGTATGTGGGAAGTATTGTTTCTCTAATTCAAATGTTCACTTTTGGTAATGGCAATCAAGAATATCAACAACAAAATCTCCCCCTTCTTAATACATTCATCTGCAATCCCATTCACTCTATCCACTTTGCTGCACTAATCATATGCAATGCTTTCAACACCTCTTCTATCTATATCTCCGATACCTGTTCCCAACTGGAACTCCCCTAAGGGGTGGCCACAGTAATAAAATCTCCTTAACTCTTCAACTCAGTGGCACTTCTAATCCTTTTGTCCCTAATCCTTGACAGGTCACTGGCAGAAGGCAACTCTAACACAGTCTTTGCTGATGATCCTACTTAATTTTCCGATCAAATACTTCTACCTAATGCTCCTGCCTACGTTCCTACCAACTACTTTAATCTAATGCTCCCGCCTAAATGTTCCTAACTACTACTTCAATATACAGCTCCACTACTTTGCCAAAAGGCCGGGCTAGCACATAGTGCTCACACAGGAAAATCTAGAGTTAAACAGAATGTTTTCAAGTATTAAGTTTATGAACAAAATGCAAACATTCCACATTTGGGTGAAGTAAAAACAAAATACAGCTACCTGGGTCAGAGGACTGCAACCTGACAACAAATGAAGTGCTGGCACTTGATACACAAGCAGGTAACACTGCCAACATACCGCCCCGGTTGTTAGCTGTCTACTAACTACTAACCTCCCTTTTCATCAAATAAACTTTTGTGACTTACTTCTCATACTTCCTTGCCCATGATATCCTACATATGCCATCCTACCACTGAACAGATTTAACAACTTCAAAATATTCACCGCTTTCCTATTCACAATTCTGCTTGTAACCATGTACACATTTGCCCCACCGCATCATCACTATTTTGTCGATTACCATTACCTTTTGAACTGCCTTCCACAATGTTTCCATTTGTTCTCATTTTCCTAACAAATATTCTACCAAATCATTTTCTTAGTTTAATGATACTTGCTCACCACAGCCCTGATCTGCCTTCTTTCACAATTGCTGCATCTTCCTCAGGCCATCCTGCTGCACTCTCTTTTACATAACCTTCATATCATTTGCAGTCCCTTTATAAAGTGCTCATACAACTCTCTTTTTCACGACCAACTTAACTGCCTCATCACACCTCAAAAAACTGACGATTTACTTTACTGTATGGCAAACAGACAAATGCTTAGCACTATAGAAAAAATTCTGGACATAAGGTATTTAGTTTTCTGGAAGTTCTTTTACTTTACATGTAAAAATCACTTTTACATTTCAACAGTTAGTGATCCTATAATGTACTTTACAGTTTGTTTTATGCATTTGTACAATGGTTTGGCATCCCCCCCCCCCCACACACACACAAAAAAAAATACCTCCTTCCAATATGAACCTCTAATCTCTTTTAACAACTTTCCTCAATGAAAAAAAAATCACTTACTTCAGCAGGTAGATGAAGGTAATCACGGAGGTACTGGATTCCTTCATTAGTCAACCTCCAATAGTAATGGCGCCAGGCAAAGTTCTGTTCTACATAACCTCGTGACTTTAGGCTCTGAAAACAAGGCAAAGAATATCCGGAAATCTATAACATACTTATGGTATCAGTCAACGATTAATGCAACCATACATGATGAAATTCCAACAAATTCATTTTCTTCAAACTTTAAGCAAATAAGAAAAAGCTTATTGAGAAATGCAACAGACAAAGGGCTCTCCATTGAAAACTATTGTTGGTAAAGTAATATCAAAATGGAAGGAGATACTATTTGGAAAATATATAAAATATCTGGAAAAATATGAAGGAGATACTATTTGGAAAATATATAAAATATCTGGAAAAACACTTATTGGTAAAGTAATGGGAAATGGAAGCAGATACTATTTGAAAAATATTTATATATTTATTTTGCTTTGTCGCTGTCTCCCACGTTAGCGAGGTAGCACAAGGAAACAGACGAAAGAATGGCCCAACCCACCAACATACACATGTATATACATACACGTCCACGCACGCAAATATGCATACCTATACATCTCAACATATACATATATATACACACACAGACATATACATATGTACATAATTCATAGTCTGCCTTTATTCATTCCCATCGCCACCCTGCCACACATGAAATAACAACCCCCTCCCCTCTCATTTGCACGAGGTAGCGCTAAGAAAAGACATCAAAGGCCACATTCGTTCACACTCGGTCTCTAGCTGTCATGTAATAATGCACCAAAACCACAGCTCCCTTTCCACATCCAGGCCCCACACAACTTTCCATGGTTTACCCCAGACGCTTCACATGCTCTGGTTCAATCCATTGACAGCACGTCCACCCCAGTATACCACATCATTCCAATTCACTATTCCTTGCATGCCTTTCACCCTCCTGCATGTTCAGGCCCCAATCACTCAAAATATTTTTCACTTCACCTTTCCACCTCCAATTTGGTCTCCCACTTCTCGTTCCCTCCACCTCTGACACATATCCTCTTGGTCAATCTTTCCTCACTCACTCCTAATGTGGCCACACCATTTCAAAACACCCTCTTCTGCTCTCTCAACCTGACTCTTTAATACCACGCATCCCTTACCCTTTCATTACTTACTCAATCAAACCACCTCACACCACATACTGTCCTCAAACATCTCATTTCCAGCACATCCACACCCCTTTGCATAACCGTATCTATAGCTCATGCCTTGCAACCATATAACATTGTTAGAACCACTATTCCTTCAAACGTACCCATTTTTGCTTTCCAAGATAATGTTCTCACCATCCACACATTTTTTAACGCTCCCAGAACTTTCGCCCCCTCCCCCACCCTGTGACTCGCTTCCGCTTCCATGGTTCCATCCGCTGCCAAATCCGCTCCCAGATATCTAAAACACTTCACTTCCTCCAATCAAAGTTACCTCCCAATAGACGTCACTCAATCCTACTGTACCTAATAACCTTGCTCTTATTCACATTTACTTTCAGCTTTCTTCTTTCACGCACCCCACCAAACTCAGTCACCAGCTTCTGCAGTTTCTCACACGAATCAGCCACCAGCATTGCATCATCAGCAAACAACAACCGACTCACTTCGCAAGCCCTCTCATCCACAACAGATTGCATACTTGCCCCTCTCTGCAAAACTGTTGCATTCACCTCCCTAACAACCCCAACCATAAACAAATTAAATAACCATGGAGACATTACGTACCCGTCACAAACCAACATTCACCGAGAACCAATCACTTTCCTCTCTTCCTACTCGTACACATGCCTTACATCCTCGATAAAAACTTCACTGTTTCTAGCAACTTGCCTCCCACACAATATATTCTTAATACCTTCCACAGAGCATCTCCATCAACTTTATCATATGCATTCTCCAGATCCATAAAAGCTACATACAAATCCATATATTTTTCTAAGTAATTTCTCACACATTCTTCACAGCAAACACCTGATCCACACATCCTCTACCACTTCTGAAACCACACTGCTCTTCCCTAATCTGATGCTCGTACATGCATTCCCCCTCTCAATATCCTCCCATATAATTTCCCAGGAATACTCAAACTTATACCTCTGTAATTTGAACACTCACCCTTATCCCCTTTGTACAATGGCAGTATGTATGCATGCCACTAATCCTCAGGCATCTCACCATGAGCCATACATACATTAAATATCCTTACCAGCCAGTTACTCTTTTGAAAGGCATTAAAAAGGTAGATTTCTGAAATACTTAAATCACAAAATATCAAATCAAACACTGCTCATAAGTTATTTCAAATGGAAATCTTCAGCCAACAGTATTTAATCTAAAGCCTTCCCATCATCCTAAGTATACTTGGGATAAACTTATTGTCCAACAATAATGGCATGTTTTCTATATCATTACCAATGGACAAGAGCAAGGTAGGTATGGTTTCTCACAAGACATGGCATTACAAGCACTTATTACACCTGCGGACTACAGTATGCTGCAGCATTATTTTCATTAACTTTTACTTAGTTTTTCAACCACAATATGCTTAGTGATAATGAATATGTTGATTATGTAGACCAACATATGAAGATATCTCATCAAATGAGGCAAGCTCAGACTCCAGCATTTATCAAGTTCAGATGACAGAACCGGAAAGCATCTCACGGAGGAACTACAAGCATCTCGTTTATTTCTGCTTGCCTTTCCGCTATTTTTTTTCGTCCAAATAAGCTAAGTAGTGATGAATATGAAATGCCTATACACATACAAAATAAAGTTAATACTTCAAAATAATGCGAGTCCAGCTAGGGTTGTCCTGCTGATGCTATGGAAAGGACTACAAAGTTATCTTTATCTCTTACCACACTTGCTCAACTACCTGCTTTTAGAATAACACAGCTGTACAACTGATCATGAGAATTTGCATAGGAATTTCTGCAGTTCCCTTCATACATTAATGAACTAGTTGATGCAATACTTGGAAAGACAAGCAGGTATGTAAAGCAATGATTGATGGCAGTGTCACTAATGTTAGTAATCATATTCTATCCCCCTCAAAAGTTACCAAAGCACATTTATGCATTTCTGTCAAGCTGTCACTTTTCTTTATTTTGTACTGTCTTCTAAAATCTAATTTATGTATTTCTACATCAAGCTGTCACTTACCTATATTTCTAATCTTCTAAAATCTAAAGTTCAAAAAAGCAATTATCTATTACAAAATTTTAATATTTTGAGATAACTTGGACATGCAGTACGGGTTGCACCCCTCTAATCCAGCACTTCGTTATCCAAAAATTACCATGGTCCAGCATGTCTTGAATCTGCTGCCATTAGTTATTAGTTTGTGTATCTGCCATCAGTGCGGCACTGTTACCAACGCAAAGGCACCAAAGAACTAAAACTTTTGTGCGAGTACCATGAGATCGGATTGTCAACTGTGTGTGACTTCGAGATCCTCTCCTGTTTTCCACAATGGCCAGGTCCAAAGGTTGCTAGATTAAAGAGGTAAAACCTGTACGTGTTTCATTATATACTTTCAAAAATAACATTTCAAATAAAATATTTTGGGTGCAGCTTTTTCTGTAAGAGCACTACTTTTTCGATGTATAAATTTTAAAACTGCTACAGGAGGTATCCCTTATTCAAAATGCCCGAGACTAGAAGGGTTTCAGGATTTTGAAGTTTTTCAGATTTTGGAATATCTGCACATCCGTATGCATGTATGTATATAATGTATATACATGTCTATGATGGTGGGTTGGGCCATTCTTTCATGTTTCCTTGCATTACCTTGCTAACGTGGGAGACAGCGAAAAGTACAAAAAAAAAAAAAAAAAAAAAAAAAAAACAACGTATTCCCTGCATGTCATACAAGGCAACTAAAAGGGAGAGACTAGGGGGCTGGAAAACCTCCTCTCCCATTTTTTTACTTAAAAAAAAAAGAGGGGGGAGGGAACAACTGAGGATATTCCTTCTAAGGCTCAGTCCTGCTCTTAACGCTACCTTGCTAATGCGGGAAATGGTGAATATGAAAAAAAGTGGAAAACAAGATGGGTAAGACCCTCAATACCTCAATGTTTCGACTAATCGACGGTCTTCCTCAGGAGATACCAATTCCAGCATTCAGCAGGACCACATTCCCCAGCAAGTGACGGTCTAGTGATAAAGCAAGAGCTTACCTAGAGGAATGGATTTAGAACAACTTTAACAAAAGGACTGGGTTCATCTGCTGGTCACATAAGGCAACAGAGATCGCTATGAACGAGTGGAGGCAGCAGGACAAGTGATCCAATCAGACAGGGATCTTCAAGGTGTCCAGCCAGGTGACCATCACTTGCTGGGAAATATGGTCCAGCTGAATGCTGAAAATTACTATCTCCTGTGGAACACCAATAAAAGTTTGAAACACAGAGTTATGTCTCAGCTCTAACCTGTTTGTTTCCATACCATCCTGTTTTCCACATTTGTCATAATGGATTATAGATAAAGATATCTTGAGGATGAAGCCCCAAGTCTAAACACAAAATCCATTCTTTTCACATAAAACTTATACACATAGCCTGAAGGTAGTGTATACAATATCTTAAATTCTGCGCAGAAAGCTAAGGTGTCCATGTCATCTGCCCATGTGGACAATCTGTGGTTGTTTGGCATCACCTTCATTCCTGACAGTGAATCTATATGCTACTGATAAGCAACTATTTTCTTAAACTTGTTCACACAGAGGAAAGAATAAGCAAAGAACACCGAGTAATGTACATACATCTGGTGGTGAAGATGGTTTGTAACAAACTGGCACCAACAAATCTTCAGAGCCCTGCATGGGTTAGTGATGTAAGGTGTGGAATTCTCCATTTGGAATGCCATGCCACTGCTCATAATGTTTCAGATTTTGGATTTTCAGATTAGGGATGCTCAACCAGTATTCAGAAAACTTTTGGGAAACCTTGAAAAAGATGGGCATGGGAAAGGCTTACAGTCAAAAACTAACACTTATCTACTCACCTGAAGGGCTTTGATGACATGCAAGTTAGGAATCTTCTCGAGTTCTGGGTGCTTAGGCATGAAGAGGTCCCGCTCAGCCACCATTACACCCTCTGCATTCAGGAGAAAGAGAGTATAGTGCATGGGCAGGTGGTTAAGAGGGAAAACCTTATTTTCAATGCCAAGCATAAAAAAAAATTAAAACACTGTAGGTGGTAGGCAGGCAATGACCAAGGGGGTATATTAACCAGTGCTACCCTCCTGGGTATCAGGAGGATTAGTAACAGCTGCATAGCAAGCCAGTACCTCAGAAGCTGTCAAGTTGCACTCCTCTTACCCAAGTAGTTGTCTTATCTTCCTGTTTCACCCAACTACTGGCATTCTGCCCACACAAAATTTCTCATCACACTTCTTAACACTAACTCATCTTTTTAACTCTAGATTTTCCTCGACCCTACTGAACCTAATAACCCTGATTTCATTCATTTACTATCAACTTCCTCCTTTCACATACTTTTCCAGTCTGTCACCAACTACAGCAGTTTCTCACTCAAATCAGCTGCCAGAGCTGTATCATCAAACAATAACTGACACTTCCCAGGCCCTCTCATTCCTAAGACTGCATACTCACCCCTCTCCAAAACTCTTGCATTTACCCCCTCTTCAAAACTATTGCATTTACCTCCCTAACCACCTCATCCAAAAACAAATTAAACCATGAGGAAATGACACACCCCTGCCACACACTTGGAACTAATCACTTTCCTCTCTTCCTACTGGTACACATGCCTTACACCCTTGGTAACAACTTTTCAATGCTTCTAACAACTTACTTCCTACACCATATACCCTTAAGACCCTCCACAAAGCATCTCTATCAATTCAGTCATATACCTTCACCAGATACATAAATGCTACATTCAAATCCATCTTTTTCTAAGTATTTCTCATTCTTCAAAGCAAACACCTGATCCACACATTCTCTACCACTTCGGAAACCACACTGCTCTTCCCTAATCTGATGCTCTGTACATGCCTTCACCCTTTCAATCAATACCCTCCCATATAAATTCCCGGGATTACTCAAACTTATGCCTCAGAAGTTGGAACACACCTTTACCCCATTTTCCTTTGTACAATGGCACAATGCATGCATTCCACCAATCATCAGGCACTTCAGCATACATATATTGAATATCCTTCCCAACTAATCAACAAGTCACCCACTTTTTTTAAAAATTCCACTGCAATACCATCCAAATCCACCGCTTTGCCAGATTTCATCTTTCGCAAAGCTTTCACTACCTCTTATCTCAAGGAAACTATTCTCCCTTACCCTCTCACTTTGCACACCACCCTGACCAAAACACCATATATCTGCCACCCTATTATCAAACATTCAACAAATCTTCAAAATACGCTCTCAATCTCCTTCTCACTTCATAACTACCTGTTTTTACTTATCCACTTGCCCCCTTTACCGATAATTCCATTTGTTCTCGTCTTTTGCACATTCACCTCCTTCCTAAACATCTTCTTATTCTCCGCAAAGTTTAATACTCGCCTTCTCTCATTTGCCCTCTTTCTCAACCGTTGCACCTTTCATGTGAATTCCTGCCACTTATATACATCTCCCAGTCATTTGCAATACTTTGTTGCAAGTATCATCCAAACACCTCTCATTTCTCTTTCACTAAACAAGTTTACTTCATCATAACTCATTCACCTTTCTAATCTGGCCAACTCCCACCTTTCTATGCCACATGCATCCTTTGTGCAAGCCATCACTGCTTCTCTAAATACATTCCATTCTTCACCCACTTCCCTCACGTCATTTGCTCCCACGCTTTGCCATTCTACACTCAATCATTCCTGATACTTTCTTTCACAAGTCTCCTTTCCATGCATGCTCACTTTCACCACTTGTCTAAACATTCTCTCTTTTCTTGAAAACCTCTATAAATCTTCACCTTCACTTCCAGAAGACAGTAATCAGACATCCCTCCAGCTGCCCCTCTCAGCATCAAATCTGCTGACACACTAACTCAGCTGCTCCTAAAACACTTGCCTCACGATGTTTCTTCTCATGACCATGTGCACAAGTACCAGTAACCACCCATCTCTCTATCCACTTTATTTTACCCACATCAATCTAGAATTTACTTTCTTACACTATCACATACTCCCACAACTCCTGCTTCAGTAGTGCTACTCCTTCCTTAGCTCTTGTCCTCTCACCAACCTGACTTTACTCCAGGTTTCTTTCCTCAAACATACTACCTATCCCTCCTTTCTTCTCATCTTGGTTACATCCACATAGTCAGACACCCCAATGAGCCTTCTAGGAGGATGAGCACTCCCTGCTCAACTCCTGTTTCCCCTTTTAGAAATTGAAATTCAAGGAGGGGAGGGTATCCAGCCCCCACTCCTGCCCCCTTTGGTTTAGTGAGAAGAGGGTTCATTGAAATGGTGTGCAAGGCAAAAAGTGAATTGGAATAATGTGGTATACCTGGGATGACATGCCATCAATGGACTGAACCTGGGCATGTAAAACGTCTGGGGTATACCATGGAAAGGTCTGTGGGGCCTGGATGTAGATGGGAAGCTGTGGTTTTGATGCATTACACCCGACAGATAGAGAATGGATGTGAGATGTGGCCTTTCTTTGAACATTTCCTGGTGCTACCTCAGTCGCAGGGGGTTGTGGTGGCATTTCCTATGGACCAGGATGACACCAGGAATGAATAAATGTGAGCAAATATGAATATATACTTGTATATGTATGTACATATGTTTATGTACTCCCCAAAGGTGGTTGTTGACTAAATGGGGCAGGAGCATAGGGCTGGAACCCACCCCTTCCATTTCAATTTCTGAAAGAGGAAACAGGAGTCAAGCTGGGAGTGCTCATCCTCCTCAAAGGATCAGATTGGGGTGTATGAATGTGTGTGGATGTAACCAAGATGAGAAAAAAGGAGGTATTGGTATTGACTGAGGAAAGAAACCTGGATGTTCTGGATTTGAGTGAAACAAAGCAGAAGGGTAAAGGAAAAGAATGGTTTGGAAACGTCTGGAGTTGGCGGGAGGACAAGAACTGAAGAAGTAGCACTACTCCTTAAGCAGAAGTTGTGGGAGAGGGCAACAGAGTGTAAGGTAAATTCTAACGATGTGCGTTAAACAAATTGGATGGCAAGAGATGGGTAATTATGTAGGTGCTTAAACATCTGGCCATGGGAAGAAAGACCAAGAGAGGCAAGTGTTTTGGGAACAGGTGAGGAAGCATGTCAGCAGTTTTGGTGCACAAGACCGGGTATTTAGTGACGAGTGCTCTGAATATGAAAGCAAGTAATGACAGTCGAGGATACAATTGGAGCACAGGGAATATTCAGTGCTGTGAATGGAAATGAGCTTGTGCATCAGTGTGCTGAAAAGACTGGTGATGGGAAGACCTTAATTAAAAAGATACATAAACAAGTGTATGTAAGGGAGCAGGTGGTCAAAGGGCATTATTAGATTATGTATTATTTGATAGGCATGTAAATGTGCTATTAGAAAGTGTAGCAAGTGGTGGGATGAAGTTGCAAGAGAGAAAGAGGCATTTGGATGGTACTTGCAAGGAAGGAGTGCAAATGAGTGGTACTTGCAAGAAAGGAGTGCAAATGAGTGGTGCTTGCAAGAAAGGAGTGCAAATGAGGGGTGCTTGCAAGAAAGGAGTGCAAATGAGTGGTGCTTGCAAGAAAGGAGTGCAAATGAGTGGTGCTTGCAAGAAAGGAGTGCAAATGAGTGGTGCTTGCAAGAAAGGAGTGCAAATGAGTGGTGCTTGCAAGAAAGGAGTGCAAATGAGTGGTGCTTGCAAGAAAGGAGTGCAAATGAGTGGTGCTTGCAAGAAAGGAGTGCAAATGAGTGGTGCTTGCAAGAAAGGAGTGCAAATGAGTGGTGCTTGCAAGAAAGGAGTGCAAATGAGTGGTGCTTGCAAGAAAGGAGTGCAAATGAGTGGTGCTTGCAAGAAAGGAGTGCAAATGAGTGGTGCTTGCAAGAAAGGAGTGCAAATGAGTGGTGCTTGCAAGAAAGGAGTGCAAATGAGTGGTGCTTGCAAGAAAGGAGTGCAAATGAGTGGTGCTTGCAAGAAAGGAGTGCAAATGAGTGGTGCTTGCAAGAAAGGAGTGCAAATGAGTGGTGCTTGCAAGAAAGGAGTGCAAATGAGTGGTGCTTGCAAGAAAGGAGTGCAAATGAGTGGTACTTGCAAGAAAGGAGTGCAAATGAGTGGTACTTGCAAGAAAGGAGTGCAAATGAGTGGTACTTGCAAGAAAGGAGTGCAAATGAGTGGTACTTGCAAGAAAGGAGTGCAAATGAGTGGTACTTGCAAGAAAGGAGTGCAAATGAGTGGTACTTGCAAGAAAGGAGTGCAAATGAGTGGTACTTGCAAGAAAGGAGTGCAAATGAGTGGTACTTGCAAGAAAGGAGTGCAAATGAGTGGTACTTGCAAGAAAGGAGTGCAAATGAGTGGTACTTGCAAGAAAGGAGTGCAAATGAGTGGTACTTGCAAGAAAGGAGTGCAAATGAGTGGTACTTGCAAGAAAGGAGTGCAAATGAGTGGTACTTGCAAGAAAGGAGTGCAAATGAGTGGTACTTGCAAGAAAGGAGTGCAAATGAGTGGTACTTGCAAGAAAGGAGTGCAAATGAGTGGTACTTGCAAGAAAGGAGTGCAAATGAGTGGTACTTGCAAGAAAGGAGTGCAAATGAGTGGTACTTGCAAGAAAGGAGTGCAAATGAGTGGTACTTGCAAGAAAGGAGTGCAAATGAGTGGTACTTGCAAGAAAGGAGTGCAAATGAGTGGTACTTGCAAGAAAGGAGTGCAAATGAGTGGTACTTGCAAGAAAGGAGTGCAAATGAGTGGTACTTGCAAGAAAGGAGTGCAAATGAGTGGTACTTGCAAGAAAGGAGTGCAAATGAGTGGTACTTGCAAGAAAGGAGTGCAAATGAGTGGTACTTGCAAGAAAGGAGTGCAAATGAGTGGTACTTGCAAGAAAGGAGTGCAAATGAGTGGTACTTGCAAGAAAGGAGTGCAAATGAGTGGTACTTGCAAGAAAGGAGTGCAAATGAGTGGTACTTGCAAGAAAGGAGCGCAAATGAGTGGTACTTGCAAGAAAGGAGCGCAAATGAGTGGTACTTGCAAGAAAGGAGCGCAAATGAGTGGTACTTGCAAGAAAGGAGCGCAAATGAGTGGTACTTGCAAGAAAGGAGCGCAAATGAGTGGTACTTGCAAGAAAGGAGTGCAAATGAGTGGTACTTGCAAGAAAGGAGTGCAAATGAGTGGTACTTGCAAGAAAGGAGTGCAAATGAGTGGTACTTGCAAGAAAGGAGTGCAAATGAGTGGTACTTGCAAGAAAGGAGTGCAAATGAGTGGTACTTGCAAGAAAGGAGTGCAAATGAGTGGTACTTGCAAGAAAGGAGTGCAAATGAGTGGTACTTGCAAGAAAGGAGTGCAAATGAGTGGTACTTGCAAGAAAGGAGTGCAAATGAGTGGTACTTGCAAGAAAGGAGTGCAAATGAGTGGTACTTGCAAGAAAGGAGTGCAAATGAGTGGTACTTGCAAGAAAGGAGTGCAAATGAGTGGTACTTGCAAGAAAGGAGTGCAAATGAGTGGTACTTGCAAGAAAGGAGTGCAAATGAGTGGTACTTGCAAGAAAGGAGTGCAAATGAGTGGTACTTGCAAGAAAGGAGCGCAAATGAGTGGTACTTGCAAGAAAGGAGCGCAAATGAGTGGTACTTGCAAGAAAGGAGCGCAAATGAGTGGTACTTGCAAGAAAGGAGCGCAAATGAGTGGTACTTGCAAGAAAGGAGCGCAAATGATTGGTACATGCAAGAAAGGAGACCAAATGAGTGGTACTTGCAAGAAAGGAGTGCAAATGAGTGGTACTTGCAAGAAAGGAGTGCAAATGAGTGGTACTTGCAAGAAAGGAGTGCAAATGAGTGGTACTTGCAAGAAAGGAGTGCAAATGAGTGGTACTTGCAAGAAAGGAGTGCAAATGAGTGGTACTTGCAAGAAAGGAGTGCAAATGAGTGGTACTTGCAAGAAAGGAGTGCAAATGAGTGGTACTTGCAAGAAAGGAGTGCAAATGAGTGGTACTTGCAAGAAAGGAGTGCAAATGAGTGGTACTTGCAAGGAGTGCAAATGAGTGGTACTTGCAAGAAAGGAGTGCAAATGAGTGGTACTTGCAAGAAAGGAGTGCAAATGAGTGGTACTTGCAAGAAAGGAGTGCAAATGAGTGGTACTTGCAAGAAAGGAGTGCAAATGAGTGGTACTTGCAAGAAAGGAGTGCAAATGAGTGGTACTTGCAAGAAAGGAGTGCAAATGAGTGGTACTTGCAAGAAAGGAGTGCAAATGAGTGGTACTTGCAAGAAAGGAGTGCAAATGAGTGGTACTTGCAAGAAAGGAGTTCACAGGAGTGGTACTTGCAAGAAAGGAGTTCACAGGAGTGGTACTTGCAAGACAGGAGTGCAAATGAGTGGTACTTGCAAGAAAGGAGTGCAAATGAGTGGTACTCGCAAGGAAGGAGTGCAAATGACAGATATACAAGAAAAAGCAGCAGGAAGCAAAGAGGATGGTGCAGGAGTTGAGAGGGCAAAAACGAGTTGGTGGCAGAGTATCATTAGACATGAAGAATAAAAAAATGTTTTGGATGGGGGTAAATAATGTGAAAGACAAGAGAACAAATGGGAACAGTAAAGGTCAAAGGGGGAAGTGATAATAGGTATTCATGGAGCAAGATCAGGCGATTATTTTGAGGGAGTGTTCAACGTGTTTCATAACGGTGGGAGTTGTAGGGTGTTTTGGTCAGGATGGTGTGCAAAGTGAGAGGTCAGGGAGTGGTCTGGTGAAAAGAGAAGAGGTGGTGAAAGCCTTGTGGAAGATTAAATCCAGAAACGTGACAAGAGTGGACGAGCTGCAGATGAATTTAAGGGGTGAATGTTGTTGATTGATTGAAAAAGTTATTCAATCTATGTATGGATCATGGAAGTGCCTGAGGATTGGTGGAATGCATGTATAGTGCCATTGTTATATTACACTTTGTCGCTGTCTCCCGCGTTAGCAAAGCAGTGCAAGGAAACAGACGAAAGAATGGACCAACCCACCCAAATACACATGCATATACATACACATCCACACACGCACATATACAAACCTAAACATTTCAATATATATATATATATATATATATATATATATATATATATATATATATACACATATATATACACATATATATATATATATACACATATATATATATATATACACATATATAAACATTTCAATATATATATATATATATATATACACATATCTTATCCCTGGGGATAGGGGATTAAGAATACATCCCACGTATTCCCTGCGTGTCGTAGAAGGCGACTAAAAGGGGAGGGAGCGGGGGGCTGGAAATCCTCCCCTCTCTCTTTTTTTTTTTTTTTTTAATTTTCCAAAAGAAGGAACAGAGGGGGCCAGGTGAGGATATTCCAAAAAAAGGCCCAGTCCTCTGTTCTTAACGCTACCTCGCTATCGCGGGAAATGGCGAATAGTATGAAAAAAAAAAAATATACACATATCCATAATTCAGACTTGCTGCCTTTATTCATTCCTGTCGTCACCCTGCCACACGAAATAACCCCTTTCCCCCGCGAGCGTGCGAGGTAGTGCTAGGAAAAGACAAAGGCCACATTCGTTCAGTCTCTACCTGTCATGCATAATGCACCGAAATCACAGCTCCCTTTCCACATCCAGGCCCCATAAAACTTTCCATGGTTTACCCCAGACACTTATGCCCTGGTTCAATCCACTGACAGCACGTCAACCCCGGTAGACCACATCGTTCCAATTCACTCTATTCCTTGCACATCTTTCACCCTCCTACATGTTTAGGCCACGATCACTCAAAGTTTTTTCACTCCATCTTTACACCTCCAATTTGGTCTCCCACTTCCCATTCCCTCCACCTCTGACACATATATCCTTGGTCAACCTTTCCTCACTCTCACTGTGACCAAACCATTTCAAAACACACTTCTGCTCTCAACCACACTTTTCATCTCCACACAAAAGCTCTTGCCCTTTCATTACTTACTCCATCAAACCACCTCACACCACATTGTCCTCAAACATCTCACTTCAAACACATCTACCCTCCTCCGCAAAACTTTACCTATAGCCCACGCCTCGCAACCATATAACATTGTTGGAACCACTATTCCTTCAAACATACCCATTTTTGCTTTCCGAAATAATGTTCTCACCTTCCACACATTTTTCAATGCTCCCAGAACTTTCGCCCCCTCCCCCACCCTGTGACTCACTTCCGCTTCCATGGTTCCATTCTCTGCCAAATCCACTCCCAGATATCTAAAACACTACTTCCTTTAGTTTTTCTCCATTCTAACTTACCTCCCAATTGACTTGTCCCTTAACCATACTGAACCTAATAACCTTACTCTTATTCACATTTACTCTCAGCTTTCTTCTTTCACACATCCCACCAAACTCGGCCACCAGCTTCTGCAGTTTCTCACCCAAATCAGCCACCAGTGCTGTATCATCAACGTACAACTGACTCACTTCCCAAGCTCTCTCATCCACAACAGACTGCATACTTGCCCCTCTTTCCAAAACTCTTGCATTCATCTCCCTAACAACCCCATCCATAAACAAATCAAACAACCATGGACACATCATGCCACCCCCCCCCACAAACCAACATTCACTGAGAACCAATCACTTCCCTCTCTCCATACTTGTACACATGCCTTACATTCTCATTAAAAAGTTTTCAATGCTTCTAACAACTTGCCTCCCACACCATATATTCTTAATACCTTCCACAAAGCATCTCTATCAACTCTTAGCATATGCCTTTTCCAAATCCATAAATGTTATATACAAATCCATTTGCTTTTCTCAGTATTTCTCACATAAATTCTTCAAAGCAAACACCTGATCCACACATCCTCTTCCACTTCTGAAACCACACTGCTTTTCCCCAATCTGATGCTCTGTACATCCCTGGGGATAGGGGAGAAAGAATACTTCCCACACATTCTTCACGTGTCGAAGAAGGTGACTACAGGGGACGGGAACGGGTGCCTAGAAACCCTCCCCTCCTTGTATTCTAAAAAAAAAAAAAAAAAAAAAAAAAATATATATATATATATGTCTGTGTATGTATATATATATGTATACATTGAAATGTATAGGTATGTATATGTGCGTGTGTGGATGTTTATGTATATACATGTGTATGTGGGTGCGTTGGGCCATTCTTTTGTCTGTTTCCTTCCTTTTTTTTTTTTTTTTTTTTCCAAAAGAAGGAACAGAGAAGGGGCCAGGTGAGGATATTCCCTCAAAGGCCCAGTTCTCTGTTCTTAACGTTACCTCGCTAACGCGGGAAATGGCGAATAGTTTGAAAAAAAAAAAAAAATATATATATATATATATATATATATATATATATATATATATATATATAAAAATATATAAAAAGATGTTCTGGAAGGAGGTAAATAGGGTGCGTAAGACAAGGGAGCAAATGGGAACTTCAGTGAAGGGCGTAAATGGGGAGGTGATAACAAGTAGTGGTGATGTGAGAAAGAGATGGAATGAGTATTTTGAAGGTTTGTTGAATGTGTCTGATGACAGAGTAGCAGATATAGGGTGTTTGGGTCGAGGTGGTGTGCAAAGTGAGAGGGTTAGGGAAAATGATTTGGTAAACAGAGAAGAGGTAGTAAAAGCTTTGCGGAAGATGAAAGCCGGCAAGGCAGCAGGTTTGGATGGTATTGCAGTGGAATTTATTAAAAAAGGGGGTGACTGTATTGTTGACTGGTTGGTAAGGTTATTTAATGTATGTATGACTCATGGTGAGGTGCCTGAGGATTGGCGGAATGCGTGCATAGTGCCATTGTACAAAGGCAAAGGGGATAAGAGTGAGTGCTCAAATTACAGAGGTATAAGTTTGTTGAGTATTCCTGGTAAATTATATGGGAGGGTATTGATTGAGAGGGTGAAGGCATGTACAGAGCATCAGATTGGGGAAGAGCAGTGTGGTTTCAGAAGTGGTAGAGGATGTGTGGATCAGGTGTTTGCTTTGAAGAATGTATGTGAGAAATACTTAGAAAAGCAAATGGATTTGTATGTAGCATTTATGGATCTGGAGAAGGCATATGATAGAGTTGATAGAGATGCTCTGTGGAAGGTATTAAGAATATATGGTGTGGGAGGCAAGTTGTTAGAAGCAGTGAAAAGTTTTTATCGAGGATGTAAGGCATGTGTACGTGTAGGAAGAGAGGAAAGTGATTGGTTCTCAGTGAATGTAGGTTTGCGGCAGGGGTGTGTGATGTCTCCATGGTTGTTTAATTTGTTTATGGATGGGGTTGTTAGGGAGGTAAATGCAAGAGTCTTGGAAAGAGGGGCAAGTATGAAGTCTGTTGGGGATGAGAGAGCTTGGGAAGTGAGTCAGTTGTTGTTCGCTGATGATACAGCGCTGGTGGCGGATTCATGTGAGAAACTGCAGAAGCTGGTGACGGAGTTTGGTAAAGTGTGTGGAAGAAGAAAGTTAAGAGTAAATGTGAATAAAAGCAAGGTTATTAGGTACAGTAGGGTTGAGGGTCAAGTCAATTGGGAGGTGAGTTTGAATGGTGAAAAACTGGAGGAAGTGAAGTGTTTTAGATATCTGGGAGTGGATCTGTCAGTGGATGGAACCATGGAAGCGGAAGTGGATCATAGGGTGGGGGAGGGGGCGAAAATTTTGGGAGCCTTGAAAAATGTGTGGAAGTCGAGAACATTATCCCGGAAAGCAAAAATGGGTATGTTTGAAGGAATAGTAGTTCCAACAATGTTGTATGGTTGCGAGGCGTGGTCTATGGATAGAGTTGTGCGCAGGAGGATGGATGTGCTGGAAATGAGATGTTTGAGGACAATGTGTGGTGTGAGGTGGTTTGATCGAGTAAGTAACGTAAGGGTAAGAGAGATATGTGGAAATAAAAAGAGCGTGGTTGAGAGAGCAGAAGAGGGTGTTTTAAAATGGTTTGGGCACATGGAGAGAATGAGTGAGGAAAGATTGACCAAGAGGATATATGTGTCGGAGGTGGAGGGAACGAGGAGAAGAGGGAGACCAAATTGGAGGTGGAAAGATGGAGTGAAAAAGATTTTGTGTGATCGGGGCCTGAACATGCAGGAGGGTGAAAGGAGGGCAAGGAATAGAGTGAATTGGAGCGATGTGGTATACAGGGGTTGACGTGCTGTCAGTGGATTGAATCAAGGCATGTGAAGCGTCCGGGGTAAACCATGGAAAGCTGTGTAGGTATGTATATTTGTGTGTGTGGACGTGTGTATGTACATGTGTATGGGGGGGGTTGGGACATTTCTTTCGTCTGTTTCCTTGCGCTACCTCGCAAACGCGGGAGACAGCGACAAAGTATATAAAAAAAAAAATATATATATATATATATATATATATATATATATATATATATATATATATATATATATCCCTGGGATAGGGGAGAAAGATTACTTCCCATGTATTCCCTGCGTGTCGTAGAAGGTGACTAAAAGGGGAGGGAGCGGGTGGCTGGAAATCCTCCCCTCTCGTTTTTTTTTAATTTTCCAAAAGAAGGAACAGAGAAGGGGGCCAGGTGAGGATATTCCCTCTAAGGCCCAGTCCTCTGTTCTTAACGCTACCTCGCTAACGCGGGAAATGGCGAATAGTTTGAAAGAAAAA
Organism: Panulirus ornatus; assembly: GCF_036320965.1. Lineage (NCBI taxonomy): Eukaryota > Metazoa > Arthropoda > Malacostraca > Decapoda > Palinuridae > Panulirus > Panulirus ornatus. Next base: position 43,172,525 of record NC_092229.1, read on the forward strand.
GATATATATATATATATATATATATATATATATATATATATATATATATATATATATATATATATAATATATTTTTTTTTTATACCTCGTCGCTGTCTCCCGCGGTTGCGAGGTAGCGCAAGGAAACAGACGAAAGAAATGGCCCAACCCCCCCCCAATACACATGTATATACATACATCCACACACGCAAATATACATACCTACACAGCTTTCCATGGTTTACCCCAGACGCTTCACATGCCCTGCTTCAATCCACTGACAGCACGTCAACCCCGGTATACCACATCGCTCCAATTCACTCTATTCCTTGCCCTCCTTTCACCCTCCTGCATGTTCAGGCCCCGATCACACAAAATCTTTTTCACTCCATCTTTCCACCTCCAATTTGGTCTCCCTCCTCTCCTTCTTCCCTCCACCTCCGACACATATATCCTCTTGGTCAATCTTTCCTCACTCATCCTCTCCATGTGCCCAAACCACTTCAAAACACCCTCTTCTGCTCTCTCAACCACGCTCTTCTTATTTCCCCACATCTCTCTTACCCTTACGTTACTCACTCGATCAAACCACCTCACACCACACATTGTCCTCAAACATCTCATTTCCAGCACATCCATCCTCCTGCGCACAACTCTATCCATAGCCCACGCCTCGCAACCATACAACATTGTTGGAACCACTATTCCTTCAAACATACCCATTTTTGCTTTCCAAGATAATGTTCTCGACTTCCACACATTCTTCAAGGCCCCCAGGATTTTCGCCCCCTCCCCCACCCTATGATCCACTTCCGCTTCCATGGTTCCATCCGCTGCCAGATCCACTCCCAGATATCTAAAACACTTCACTTCCTCCAGTTTTTCTCCATTCAAACTCACCTCCCAATTGACTTGACCCTCAACCCTACTGTACCTAATAACCTTGCTCTTATTCACATTTACTCTTAACTTTCTTCTTCCACACACTTTACCAAACTCAGTCACCAGCTTCTGCAGTTTCTCACATGAATCAGCCACCAGCGCTGTATCATCAGCGAACAACAACTGACTCACTTCCCAAGCTCTCTCATCCCCAACAGACTTCATACTTGCCCCTCTTTCCAAAACTCTTGCATTTACCTCCCTAACAACCCCATCCATAAACAAATTAAACAACCATGGAGACATCACACACCCCTGCCGCAAACCTACATTCACTGAGAACCAATCACTTTCCTCTCTTCCTACACGTACACATGCCTTACATCCTCGATAAAAACTTTTCACTGCTTCTAACAACTTTCCTCCCACACCATATATTCTTAATACCTTCCACAGAGCATCTCTATCAACTCTGTCATATGCCTTCTCCAGATCCATAAATGCTTCATACAAATCCATTTGCTTTTCTAAGTATTTCTCACATACATTCTTCAAAGCAAACACCTGATCCACACATCCTCTACCACTTCTGAAACCACACTGCTCTTCCCCAATCTGATGCTCTGTACATGCCTTCACCCTCTCAATCAATACCCTCCCATATAATTTACCAGGAATACTCAACAAACTTATACCTCTGTAATTTGAGCACTCACTCTTATCCCCTTTGCCTTTGTACAATGGCACTATGCACGCATTCCGCCAATCCTCAGGCACCTCACCATGAGTCATACATACATTAAATAACCTTACCAACCAGTCAACAATACAGTCACCCCCTTTTTTAATAAATTCCACTGCAATACCATCCAAACCTGCTGCCTTGCCGGCTTTCATTTTCCGCAAAGCTTTCACTACCTCTTCTCTGTTTACCAAATCATTTTCCCTAACCCTCTCACTTTGCACACCACCTCGACCAAAACACCCTATATCTGCCACTCTATCATCAAACACATTCAACAAACCTTCAAAATACTCACTCCATCTCCTTCTCACATCACCACTACTTGTTATCACCTCCCCATTTGCGCCCTTCACTGAAGTTCCCATTTGCTCCCTTGTCCTACGCACTTTATTTACCTCCTTCCAGAACATCTTTTTATTCTCCCTAAAATTTAATGATACTCTCTCACCCCAACTCTCATTTGCCCTTTTTTTCACCTCTTGCACCTTTCTCGACCTCCTGTCTCTTTCTTTTATACATCTCCCACTCAATTGCATTTTTTCCCTGCAAAAATCGTCCAAATGCCTCTCTCTTCTCTTTCACTAATACTCTTACTTCTTCATCCCACCACTCACTACCCTTTCTAATCAACCCACCTCCCACTCTTCTCATGCCACAAGCATCTTTTGCGCAATCCATCACTGATTCCCTAAATACATCCCATTCCTCCCCCACTCCCCTTACTTCCATTGTTCTCACCTTTTTCCATTCTGTACTCAGTCTCTCCTGGTACTTCCTCACACAGGTCTCCTTCCCAAGCTATTGCTATTTGCTATTCTAAGTATTTCTCACATACATTCTTCAAAGCAAACACCTGATCCACACATCCTCTACCACTTCTGAAACCACACTGCTCTTCCCCAATCTGATGCTCTGTACATGCCTTCACCCTCTCAATCAATACCCTCCCATATAATTTACCAGGAATACTCAACAAACTTATACCTCTGTAATTTGAGCACTCACTCTTATCCCCTTTACCTTTGTACAATAGCACTATGCACACATTCCGCCAATCCTCAGGCACCTCACCATGAGTCATGGATTTGTATGTAGCATTTATGGATCTGGAGAAGGCATATGACAGAGTTGATAGAGATGCTCTGTGGAAGGTATTAAGAATATATGGTGTGGGAGCCAAGTTGTTAGAAGCATTGAAAAGTTTTTATCGAGGATGTAAGGCATGTGTACGTGTAGGAAGAGAGGAAAGTGATTGGTTCTCAGTGAATGTAGGTTTGCGGCAGGGGTGTGTGATGTCTCCATGGTTGTTTAATTTGTTTATGGATGGAGTTGTTAAGGAGGTGAATGCAAGAGTTTTGGAAAGAGGACTAGTATGAAGTCTGTTGGGGATGAGAGCTTGGGAAGTGAGTCAGTTGTTGTTTGCTGATGATACAGCGCTGGTGGCTGATTCATGTGAGAAACTGCAGAAGCTGGTGACTGAGTTTGGTAAAGAGTGTGAAAGAAGAAAGTTAAGAGTAAATGTGAATAAGAGCAAGGTTATTAGGTACAGTAGGGTTGAGGGTCAAGTCAACTGGGAGGTAAGTTTGAATGGAGAAAAACTGGAGGAAGTAAAGTGTTTTAGATATCTGGGAGTGGATCTGGCAGCGGATGGATCCATTGAAGCGAAAGTGGATCATAGGGTGGGGGAGGGGGCGAATATCCTGGCAGCCTTGAAGAATGTATGGAAGTCGAGAACATTATCTTGGAAAGCAAAAATGGGTATGTTTGAAGGAATAGTGGTTCCAACAATGTTGTATGGTTGCGAGGCGTGGGCTATGGATAGAGTTGTGCTCAGGAGGATGGATGTGCTGGAAATGAGATGTTTGAGGACAATGTGTGGTGTGAGGTGGTTTGATCGAGTAAGTAACGTAAGGGTAAGAGATGTGTGGAAATAAAAAGAGCGTGGTTGAGAGAGCAGAAGAGGGTGTTTTAAAATGGTTTGGGCACATGGAAAGAATGAGTGAGGAAAGATTGACCAAGAGGATATGTGTCGGAAGTGGAGGGAACGAGAAGTGGGAGACCAAATTGGAGGTGGAAAGATGGAGTGAAAAAGATTTTGTGTGATCAGGGCCTGAACATGCAGGAGGGTGAAAGGAGGGCAAGGAATAGAGTGAATTGGATCGATGTTGTATACCGGCGTTGATGTGCTGTCAGTGGATTGAATCAGGGCATGTGAAGCGTCTGGGGTAAACCATGGAAAGCTGTGTAGGTATGTATATTTGCGTGTGTGGACGTATGTATATACATGTGTATGGGGGTGGATTGGGCCATTTGTTTTGTCTGTTTCCTTGCGCTACCTCGCAAACGTGGGAGACAGCGAGAAAAAAAAGAGAGAGAGAGAGAGAGAGAGAGAGAGAGAGAGAGAGAGAGAGAGAGAGAGAGAGAATGTTGGGGTGAAAAGAATGGCGAGAGTAAGTGAGCTTGGGAAGAAGACTTGTGTGAGGAAGTACTAGGAGAGGCGGAGTACAGAATGGAAAAAGGAGAGAACAAAGGAGGTAAGGGGAGTGGGGGAGGAATGGGATGTATTTAGGGAAGCAGTGATGGTTTGCACAAAAGATGCTTGTGGCATGAGAAGCATGGGAGGTGGGCAGATTAGCAAGGGTAGTGAGTGGTGGGATGAAGTAAGATTATTAGTTAAAGAGAAGAGAGAGGCAGTTGGACAATTTTTGCAGGGAAATAATGCAAATGAGTGGGAGATGTATAAAAGAAAGAGGTCGGAGGTCAAGAGAAAGTGCAAGAGGTGAAAAAGAAGGCAAATGAGAATTGGGGTGAAAGAGTATCATTAAATTTTAGGTAGAATTGTTTTGGAAGGAGAAATGTTTTGGAAGGAGGTAAATAAAGTGCTTAAGACAAGGGAACAAATGGGAACTTAGTGAAAGGGGCTAATGGAGAGGTGATAAGTAGTGATGTGAGAAGATGGAGTGAGTATTTTGAAGGTTTGTTGAATGTGTTTGATGATAGGGTGGCAGATATAGGGTGTTTTGGTCGAGGTGGTGTGCAAAGTGAAAGGTCAGGGAAAATGATTTAGTAAATAGAGAAGAGGTAGTAAAAGCTTTGCGGAAGATGAAAGCCGGCAAGGCAGTGGGTTTGGATGGTATTGCAGTGGAATTTATTAAAAAAGGGGGTGACTGTATTGTTGACTGGTTGGTAAGGATATTCAATGTATGTATGATTCATGGTGAGGTGCCTGAGGATTGGCAGAATGCTTGCATAGTGCCATTGTACAATGGCTAAGGGGACAAAGGTGTGCGCTCAAATTACAAAGGTACAAGTTTGTTGAGTATTCATGGGAAATTATATGGGAGGGTATTGATTGAGAGGGTGAAGGCATGAACAGAGAATCAGATTGGGGAAGAGCAGTGTGGTTTCAGAAGTGGTAGAGGATGTGTGGATTATGTGTTTGCTTTGAAGGATGTATGCGAGAAATACTTAGAAAAACAAATGGATTTGTATGTAGCATTTATGGATCTGGAGAAGGCATATGATAGAGTTGACAGAGATGCTCTGTGGAAGGTATTAAGAATATATAGTATGGGACGCAAGTTGTTAGAAGCAGTGAAAAGTTTTTATCAAGGATGTAAGGCATGTGTACGCATAGGAAGAGAGGAAAGTGATTGGTTATCAGTGAATGTAGGTTTGCGGCAGGGGTGTGTGATGTCTCCATGGTTGTTTAATTTGTTTATGGGTGGGGTTGTTAGGGAGGTGAATGCAAGTTTTGGAAAGAGGGGCAAGTATGCAGTCTGTTGTGGATGAGAGAGCCTGGGAAGTGAGTCAGTTGTTGTTCGATGATACATCGCTGGTGGCCGATTCATGTGAGAAACTGCAGAAGCTGGTGACTGAGTTTGGTAAAGTGTGTGAAAGAAGAAACTTGAGAGTAAATGTGAATAAGAGCAAGGTTATTAGGTAAAGTAGGGTTGAGGGTCAAGTCAATTGGGAGGTAAGTTTGAATGGAGAAAAACCGGAGGAAGTGAAATGTTTCAGATATCTGAGAGTGGATTTGGCAGTGGATGGAAGGAAACATGGAAGCTGAAGTGAATCATTGGGTAGGGGAGGGGCGAAAATTCTGGGAGCGTTGAAGAATGTGTGGAAGTCGAGAACATTATCTCGGAAAGCAAAAATGGGTATATTTGAAGGAATGGTGGTTCCAACAATGTTGTATGGTTGCGAGGCGTGGGCTATGGATAGAGTTGTGCACAGGAGGGTGGATGTGCTGGAAATGAGATGTTTGAGGACAACATGTGGTGTGAGGTGGTTTGATCGAGTAATAATAGGCTAAGAGAGATGTGTGTTAATAAAAAGAGTGTGGTTGAGAGAGCAGAGGAGGGTGTTTTGAAATGGTTTGTTCACATGAGAATGAGTGAGGAAAGATTGAAAAAGAGGATATGTGTCAGAGGTGGAGGGAACGAGAAGTGGGAAACCAAACTGGAGGTGAAAAAATGGAGTGAAAAAGATTTTGAGTGATTGGGGCCTGAACATGCAGGAGGGTGAAAGGCATGCAAAGAATAGAGTGAATTGGAATGATGTGGTATACTAGGGTCGACGTGCTGTCAATGGATTGAATGAGGGCATGTGAAGCGTCTGGGGTAAACCATGGAAAGTTCTGTGGGGCCTGGATGTGGAAAAGGAAGCTGTGGTTTCGGTGCATTATTACATGACAGCTAGAGACTTAAGTGTGAACAAATGGGGCCTTTGTTGTCTTTTCCTAGCGCTTCCTCGCACACGAGGGGGTTGTTATTTCATGTGTGGCGAGGTAGCGATGGGAATGAATAAAGACAGACAGTATGAATTATGTACATGTGTATATATGTATATGTCTGTGTGTGTATATATATGTATACGTTGTGATGTATAGGTATGTATATTTGCGTGTGTGGACGTGTATGTACATACATGTGTATGTGGGTGGGTTGGGCCATTCTTTGGTCTGTTTCCTTGCGCTACCTCGCTAACAAGGGAGACAGCGACAAAGCAAAATAAAAAACAAACATATACATATATATATATATATATATATATATATATATATCCCTGGGGATAGGGGAGAAAGAATACTTCCCACGTATTCCCTGCGTGTCGTAGAAGGCGACTAAAAGGGAAGGGAGCGGGGGGCTGGAAATCCTCCCCTCTCGTTTTTTTTTTCTTTTTTAATTTTCCACAGGAAGGAACAGAAGGGGGCCGGGTGAGGATGTTTCCTCAGAGGCCCAGTCCTCTGTTCTTAATGCTACCTCGCTGATGCGGGAAATGGCAAATAGTATTAAAGAAAGAAATATATATATGTGTGTGTGTGTGTGTGCGTGAATAGATGTCTTCATCTGTTTCCTGGCACAACCTCGTTAACACAGAAAACTGCCACAAAGTATAATGAAGCAAAAATATATATTTCCTGACAACCACAAGGAAAATGAAACTATGTTCCCAAGTGCATTTATGAGGATTGATCACATCAAGAAAGATAATAGAATATTGAAGTGCTCAATACAGGAAAGTGCACTTGGAACAGGTTTCATTTTCATGGTCATCAGGAAATACATATTTTTGCTTTACTATACTCGATTGCCATTTTGTGTATTAGTTGACATGTGTATGTACGTGTATGGGCATTTAAGTATATATATATGTGTGTATACAAGTAGATGCTCCATTCTTCGTGTTACCAGGCACTACCTCTGATGCAGGAAACAATCAAGTATAAATAAAGAAGAGCAGTTGTGCAAATCCACATCAAAAACAAAAAGGCAAGCTACAATATGAACTCTTGTGCTGCAGACGGTCAGCTAAAAATCTTTAAAAAGATTTTAATAACCTCTGGTAACCAAAAGCCAAGCAAATAGTTCACAAAAGCACTAAAAAGGGGCAAATAAAATTCTTGTTTAAGTAAGGACTATACAAGTCTCTAGAAATTGCCCTCACTCTAAATAAACAACTCACTGTTTTGTACCCATCTTTAATACTGTGTTCAGTTTTATTCATTTCACTTGAGAATGACAAGTATAAAGGAGTGCTTCCAAAATGATCCCCAGCCTGCCACACAAATACTATGAAAGCCAACTAAAATTACTTCTAATTACCTTTGTAACGAGTCATTACAGGCTATCTCAACTGAAGAAGCTATTCAAGGACAGATTCTTTTAATTTTATTGTAATGCACAAAACTTGTGGGCGAACGTTTTTCGTTAAATGAAACAAATTACTTTTTCTTCCAACAGAATTGTATATGGAAAGATTTATCAAGAGTAGTTGAAAGCAGTACCAAAGGTACCTTTATGCATTTACTTCAAATTTGTGCATCTCTACAACTACATAAGGTTAGAGGTCTTTTCAAAAATCGCTCTTTCTACCCATACCATAATCCATACATTCCTGTTCTATTCCAATAATAAAAACGGCTATTAGAATTCAAATGCACTAATTCATCAAAATGCAATGAAATATAACCATAAAACTTATATAAATACCATATTCTATGCCATATGTAAGATACACTTTCCCACAGCACAATATTGGCTATAAAAATATTCCCACATATCCAATTTTGTGAAGTTGAGCATGTCCCGCAGGTTAATAATAAATCCCTACTGACAATGAAGATAATAGAACTTGGTGAAGAGGTACAAAACCAGAACTCTCTCTCAGTCTATCAAGAACTCTCTCTCAGTCTATCAACTGTAAAGTTATCACTTTTGCTCAAAAAAAAAAAAAAAATCCATCTTGAACAAAGGCATAAAAAAAAACGTAGCCATAGAAATATTTACCCTCTCGTTAGCTCTCAAAACTGAGGACGCATGGAGCCAGCCAATGAAGTACCGATTTATATTTTCTTAGCAAGGTACAACGTAATGCCATATACATAGCAATCAAACAACTTGTTTTACTGATGTTGAAAACAGCAATCTAAATTTCAATGATCCTATACATCTTAGAAAATGCATTTCAAAGCATTTTATAGTTTTCATTCTATAAATCTTAATTCAGATAACCACTTCAAATAAAAGGTATTTGGTGGTTTAGCCCACACTCAGTCCCGTATAATTGAGAGTAATGTTCATGGGCCAAGAACACCAGAACACTTGTTAGTACATAAAAGGCAGAGAACACATTCCCCCACAAGGTAAGAGTCAGTGCACCATGCGTGGAAAAGACTAGATAAGCCACCTAATGAATCAAAAAAAAAAAGAAGAAAACATTTAACAGTAGTACTTTCCCATTTAGATCCAAATAAAGCACCTGCTAAACCAACATAACCAAGACTTCAAATCCATTGTCGCTAGAGCAAGAATACAAACAAGATTGTGGTCCCTGGTCAGACCCAATTACCCAATGGTCAAATTAATCCAACTTTTACCTATTTAACTCACCCTTAAAGAGGTGCTCGTAGATGGCCACTCTATTCAATTTGGGCATCAACATCTTGGCTGGGACAGCACGAAGGGCTTCACCCTGCAAATACAAAAATATGTCATCCATCCACCTACACAACCCATCACCCACCCATTATTCCTGAAAAGAGCAAATTCTCCTTAAATATAACATTCGTAAAACACTTAAATAACATGACTTGTATCTAGAACAGACAAATCTTCAATGTAGACTATAGGATGATAAGGAAATTTTCTGATAAACAAGGGATGTTTACACTGCCACCACTCACCTTCCGCGGCTGTAAAGAAGGACGGTTGCTGCTACAGGCGACCTGTACAACGGTTACTGTATGAGAAAAGAAAGTCGACTTGCGCATGAGTAAATTCGTGTTATACATTTCGTATATATATTTCATTGCAAGGACACAACTTACCTTCAAAAGTAGGATGGATTATTAATTGATTATATCAAGTGAGAAATGTGGCCTCCCTGAGTTATAGTATATCTAAGGACATATAGCTGATCTTACTTCTTCCAAATGGATACTTAATTTACATGAACTTTAATGTACCAGTTTTATAGACGGTGCATTTTGAGACTTAAAACAATAATCACATTAGTTTAAAGGATCTGACTTCATATGAGCACTACATTAAAGCAATAACAGAGACGTTCACGAATAAAAACAGCGTGATTATTGTAAAAACACGTGATCATAGCAAAGATCAGTTAATGTCAGGCACAGGGCTAATTCTTATTTGTCTGCATTTCTCATCAGTTTTCATGGAGTGTAATGTTTGTAACTTTTTAATGTCCTGCAAGCTGTTAAGGCCTTGCCAAAGTCCCGTTCTATCAGCTCATCTACCCTGAAGTTGGACAATATGGATGGGGCGTTTCACTGTTTTTTTTTTTTTTGTATAGTTCGGTTAAAGTTGGTTAATTTCGGGATATTTCGGTTAAAGTTGGTTAAATTCGGCATATTTCGGTTACAGTTGGTTATATTCGGCATATTTTGGGGTTTTGTCACACCCCCCTTCGCTTCAACCTCTGTGGCTGTCACTAGATTAATCTAGGACCACAGTAGAAAGAAGTCTTAAGAATATTTAAATCAGTCTCAGTTATTCTTTTTGATACATATGATAAGTGTTCAATAAAAACTCCATGTCAAATGAAACCTCATTGCCTGCAAATTTACGAAATGGTGCATAAAAACTATGATCTTTACATATTTGATAATCTAGTCATGGTACCCAATACGATATTGCCAACCCGAAATTCACTTTTTTGGTTTAGATATTTCTAAAGAAAAAAAAAAAGGTTCCTACGTGTCCTTACGTACAAAGTCCCTATGCCTGTCCTTACATGAATCATACACATATTTCGAGAAATGCACATAATACGTTTCTTATAAGTGATTGATAAGCTTCATGGAGAGATGACAGCCATATAATGAACGCAGACATTCATTTAACGGTTATTAGAATATAGTAAGTTATCTTGTTTTAATATGCATCCAATTTTCTAAGTTCCTCTTATTAATTAAGAATAAGAAAAAACATGATTTTTACATAGCTTGTTTTCAGTATAGTGAACTTGATAATGTTTCATTGTCTACGTAGTTCCTTAAATTATTCATGATCATGCGAGGGTAAAATACAAGGTGAATATCTTATGAAAGAGGAATGGTAAATAAATGAGCGATGTCATATATTCTGCCACAATATTTCATAAATACAAGGTATATATTTCATGAAAGAGAAATGGTAGATGAATAGAGCGATGCCATATTTCCTGCCATAATATTTTATAAATACGAGGTATATGTTTAATGAAAGAGGAATAGTAGATAAATAGAGCAATGTCCTATTTCCTGCCATAATATTTCAATCAGATTTCATTCATGATCAGCACAGCAATAAAGCTTACTTAAGGTTGGAATGGAAAGACAACATAAGTTTTGCTCTTTATGATCATACATTATGAAGTGCCAATTGCCTTTCTTCAATCTCCTTAGCAAAATCAAGACAGTTTTTATCTTTGGATTTCATGTTATAATTGATAAATAATAATAAATCTAATAACTCAGGTCCCATCATATTCCTCTTTTCTTTTCTTTTTTTTTGTTTTCGCATCTGCTAATTGGAAAGTGGCAAAGATAAGATGAGCTTAGGTTCCTGAAATCATACTGGTCTGAAAAAAAAATTTCCTCAATTTAGAAGGATACAGCTAAAGCTCTTCACACCTTTTCTTAAAAATCAGGTTACGTTCATCAGTATTGAAATATGCTGGCAAATCCTCCTACTCTTTCCAAATATGCTGGCAAATCCTCCCACTCTTTCCAAATATGCTGGCAAATCCTCCCCACTCTTTCCAAATATGCTGGCAAATCCTCCCACTCTTTCCAAATATGCTGGCAAATCCCCCCACTCTTTCCAAATATGCTGGCAAATCCTCCCACTCTTTCCAAATATGCTGGCAAATCCTCCCACTCTTTCCAAATATGCTGGCAAATCCTCCCACTCTTTCCAAATATGCTGGCAAATCCTCCCACTCTTTCCAAATATGCTGGCAAATCCTCCCACTCTTTCCAAATAGGCTGGCAAATCCTCCCACTCTTTCCAAATAGGCTGGCAAATCCTCCCACTCTTTCCAAATATGCTGGCAAATCCTCCCACTCTTTCCAAATATGCTGGCAAATCCTCCACTCTTTCCAAATATGCTGGCAAATCTCCCACTCTTTCCAAATATGCTGGCAAATCCTCCCCACTCTTTCCAAATAGGCTGGCAAATCCTCCCACTCTTTCCAAATATGCTGGCAAATCCCCCCACTCTTTCCAAATATGCTGGCAAATCCTCCCACTCTTTCCAATATGCTGGCAAATCCTCCCACTCTTTCCAAATATGCTGGCAAATCCTCCACTCTTTCCAAATATGCTGGCAAATCCCCCCACTCTTTCCAAATATGCTGGCAAATCCTCCCACTCTTTCCAAATATGCTGGCAAATCCTCCTACTCTTTCCAAATATGCTGGCAAATCCTCCTACTCTTTCCAAATATGCTGGCAAATCCTCCTACTCTTTCCAAATATGCTGGCAAATCCTCCTACTCTTTCCAAATATGCTGGCAAATCCTCCCACTCTTTCCAAATATGCTGGCAAATCCTCCCACTCTTTCCAAATATGCTGGCAAATCCTCCTACTCTTTCCAAATATGCTGGCAAATCCTCCCACTCTTTCCAAATATGCTGGCAAATCCTCCTACTCTTTCCAAATATGCTGGCAAATCCTCCCACTCTTTCCAAATATGCTGGCAAATCCTCCTACTCTTTCCAAATATGCTGGCAAATCCTCCCACTCTTTCCAAATATGCTGGCAAATCCTCCCACTCTTTCCAAATATGCTGGCAAATCCTCCCACTCTTTCCAAATATGCTGGCAAATCCTCCCACTCTATCCAAATATCATCATTCTGAGATTGTACTCTCTACGTCCATATTTTATCATTAAATTGTGTAACGTTTGATAGTTTTCCTCGCATCAAAATCCTCCAATGGAATCTTAAGAAATGTGAATTTAATCTCCTTACAGGATCGAAGAGAGGCAACTTTTCCCCTTGAGCTCAACAAAATGCTGTTAGAGAAAAGGAGTGACATCTCATCCTGAAATGCTTATTATTTTCAAGACAAAACTGACACACACACACACACACACACACACACACACACACTCCCCCGAACTAACTTATCAAATTGAATCTTCCATTAATCATCTACAAACTCTGGTTTGATGAATTTCTTACTTTTTTTTATCCTTGTTATTCGGATACATCATGTAAGATAGCTATCAAGTTGTTTCTGATCTGAAATAATGCATTCATTTGATTGAACTGTCTTGACACACACTTCAAAAAGTTCAGGCAGGTTTTTGAATAGGGGTTTTTGAATGCTTTTATAATCAGTTCTGCTGAAATTACCTTATTCGCGCCCGGGAAAAAAGTGATTTCAAAACTCCCCACCTATTCAGAAGTCGTTCAGTGCAATGCTGCATTGCAAGCCATATTGTGTCAACAAGCCTCAGCCTTTGGCGTCTCCCAGCAGAAAGGAATTCCTGTAATTTACTTAAATTCCGCCTGTCTGTTTGAGCTGTGACTGAAATATGCTGTAATGTATCAAACAAAATCTTCCAGGCTTAACTTGCAACAACGTGGAGATAATGACATATACACTTTCTTTCATTGAAACTTATCTGCTTCTATCTATAACTTTGTCATAAAAGTATTGTTCTTCCCAACTAAAACACGCATTGTCTGCTGCCATAGCAATGATATCACTTTAAAGGTATTTCTCTCTCTACAAAGCATGACTTCACATTAGAAAATGCTTTCTAAAAGTTAAGTAACAAATTTGCTTTCATCATGGCAGAAATACCTATCCAAAACATCTATAATCTATAGATATGTCTGTACTTCTATATACTAAAATGGAAAACTTGTTAATATCTGAACCAAGGATACCTGGTCAAAGCTTCCACTAAGTGGTGTATTGTGTTCATAGAAATGTTATGTTATGCAAACACACCACTTAAAATATTATTCAGCTTCGTTAAGAAAATCGTTTTTCAAAGTATTTTCCACGCTAGTTCTTTAATACATTGTAAGTATGCTCCAACAGATGGCTGACATTTGAGAGCCCTAAGAAATGACTTTATCATTGCATAAAGTACAAGACATTTCTTTTTTTTTCTAAATACAGAAAATATACTCATTATCAATGAATGTCTAGAATTGCTAGGTTTTTTTAAGATTTTTTTTTTCTCCTAGGCATCCGTACGTCTTTGAAAATGAGTAAAAAATCCCTAAGTTTAGGGACATATCCTTACTGTTGGCAACACTGGCCCATTATAGTTTGCAATGGCATCCTGAAATCCGTTAAGTCACCATTAGTCATAATGTTATGATTGTTGATACATACATGTGCATTATAATTTGCAGAGGAAAAAAAAGTTAATGTCACAGAAAAGAGACTTCGGTATATTCTTTATGACTTTAAAGCATGTTTAAGAAGAAAAAACTGAGGGGTGTTTGTGTCCGGCCTATCAGTTTTTTCGTGTGTTGAACCACTTCAAAACTTTATGTACTCTTAAATCTCGCACCAAAATATAACTAGGGCAATCAATTTCATCAAGAAAAATATTTCTCTCAACAAGCTCGAGTCCCTCGGCTGTCATACTCATTCGAAAAATGCCGCCATATTAGCTGCCTCCGTGACGTCATCAGTAAACAAAACAGAGAGAAGGTTTCAAATCAGAAGAGAATCCCAAAGTGAATTTCTCAGCTAAACGGTGAAGAAAAGCAGCCCTGCAGCCATAATAAAACAATGGCATTAGCTCGTCTGACCGATGAATTATCCGAGAAACTCTCTGATATCATTAAAAGTCAAGAGGATTGGACTGGGGATGACGGAAAAAGAATTCATCGTGAATACATGAAAGTATGTTTGTCTTCCTTGGAAGGAAAGTTATTTCTGTTGGAAGGTACTGTCCGCCTATGACATCAGCTTTTATTCTGAATCTTCTTCAGACAATAGTCTAGTATAGCTCTGCATCGCCGTTATTCTCACTATTAGCTGTAGACGTCGTGGTTTGTTCCACAAGATTAATGTAGAGTCCAGAGAATCAGAATTAACAATAGTAGGACGTGATGTGGAGTTACATTTTAACCAGTACTGAATAGGTTCTTCATCCAAACCCCCAGGCGGTCAGAATTTATCTCAATGCTCATTATTGTAGTCCAGCGCTTCCCATGTAGTACATGGTGTCTGTAGTAAATTTGGCCTTTGTCATTGGTATGCAGTTGGTTTAACCCTATACTTCTCTAGCTGTGATACCTACAAAAGATTTTCTCCGTTCATTAATTTGCCTATTACCGTTGTATCCCTCTCAGAATTTTACCTGAAAAAATATCAGGTAAACATGTTCATATCAATGTTTACTGGCATAGGCACAGTATTACATGTTCTTCCTCTTATATGTAACTATGAACATAGTGGTATGCAGCTTCACAAAAATATTAATTGGTACACAAGATGAAGAAGGTTAGAAAACCCTGTTTTAGTTCAAATATACCAGCCACCCCGTGATTGGACATTGCAAAAATGCCCCTAAATGTCAAGAAATTGAAGACTTCATATGGTCTTGTAATCCCAGTTGCAGACCTGTTTAATGTTGGTATGTTTCCCTGTACAGTAGGCTTTTTAATGAGGTGAAGTAATTAATTTGAGCTATAAGGTGGGGTTTTTGTAAGTTCTATTGATGTTTTACAAGTGTTTTCACTACTTTTACATAAATCAGAATCACATTTTCAGTGATATGCCTGTAAATAGCCTTACTACTGTCACTATATTTAATGTTGTTTGATGAAGTACAGTCATCAAGATTATGCTGTGAAACTATCATTGGATTCTCATAACTACACTAACATTGCAGATAAAGTCACCAAATATATCCAAAGCTTGCAATCATGCAGAGCTAGACAAGACTTTAATTCTTCTTTGTAATTCTTCAGTCTAATGCTGAGAAGTGTGGGGAGTTCACACCTACCCATGTAAAGAGACACTTCCTGGTGTCTTCCACCTCTGCTAATACACAAATACAAGGTATAGATGTTAGGTAAAGACTTCACAGAACCTGCAGTAAGTCCAATTTTCATCGACATTTTTCCCAGTCCAAATAAGGGAATAAAACAAAAAAGAATTATTTTAATTTGTCTCTTCTGAACACTCACATTGAATCTACAGGAAGTCCCTGACTGACCAACTTATCACTCCCAGCAGGCGTGAAAATAGTAGGTATTATTTCTCTCTACAGATGGCAGAGCAAACACCTAGTTAAATCTATAGATGGGAGCATGGAGAAGGATCTCTTTGAGGAGGTGCAAACATCAGCTTTATTTTTGCATGTATTTCATTTGTTTTTCTGCCCATTATGCTGAGTAATGATGAAAATGACAATGTTAACTATGCAGACACACAAATGAAGATGATAATATCTCATCTGAGAAAAGCTCCAACTAGGGTAGTCAAACAGATAAAATCAAAGTGGAGTATTTCTTAGAGGGGGTGCAGTTGTTTGGTTTATTTCCATCTTTCCACAGTTTTTTCACCCACAGTATGCCAGATAATGGTGAATATGATAGTGATAACTATACAGATGCAATAAAGATAATACTCCAAGATTCTATTACCTCTATCTTGGATAGTCCAGCTGATGCTATGGGGTGGACCACAGTATTTTTTTTTTTTATGCTGAAGGCTCCACTGATGGATGAAAGTCCACATCAAGGCCAGGCCCTAATTGAAATATAGAGAGAATTATGAAATGGAAAAAAAGGTAAAGTATTTTCAAATTTTTGAGGAAGTGAAAAGCCTGTCTTTTGAAATGTGCCAGTTCATAATTATTGGGAAAAACATTGGAAGGTGGAGAGTTCTAAAAGCTTTAGTGTTTAGGGAAAGAAGCGTCAAAACAGCGCACCCTTGAGTTGTTCATGGCCACACAATAATCATGTGATGCAGCAGCTTGCCAAGTATTGCATGATCTAGCATATGGCATGGGCAGACAAGCAGCCAGCTCTCTGGAGCAAAAACCAAAGTAATACCTATAGAAGAGGGAAAGTGAACTAAGATTGCAGTGTAGGACAAGGGGGTCAAGTTTGGAAGTCAACCTGTGACAGTTTATAAGTTGACTGCTTTTGACTCAGTCAAGGATGAATCAGTCCCTTGTATAAACAGAGTAACTGTTCAGAAGAGAAATTTCAGCATCTTAACAGGACACCCAGTTTCTTAAAGGCGACTTAGCTATTCCTGTAATGTGGGATTTCCAAGAAAGAGTAGATGTTACAGTAATACCAAGTATGTTCATTGAGCCAAGGGGTGGAATTAAAGAACCAAGAAAGGAGAGATGAGAGTTGTGAGGAGTTTTTGATAGAGAGATGGATAGAAATTGAATCTTGGAGGCAGATCGAGTGAGAGAAGAGGGAGATGTATTGAAGGATGTGAATGAATGCTGGCAGTGTTGAGTCATCAGCATATGAGTGCATTGAATTATTTGCGAAGGAGAGGAAATTGTTGAAGTGAGCGTAGAAATATTGCAGGGGACAAGACAGAACCTTGAGGGACACAGCTCTTGATGTAGAAAAGGGGAGAAGCTGATCCATCAACAACCACACAAATAGATCAGCCAGAGATGAAACTACATATTAAGGAGCAAAGTGAGGGAGGGAAGCCAAAAAAGGGTAGCTTAGATTTGAGACTACGATGCCACACCCTGCCAAAAGCCTGATATGTCAAGGGTAACTACACAACTATCCAAAGTCTTTCAGGGATGATGACCAGACATTTGTAAGATAGGAAAGAATATCACCTGTGGATCTCGCCTTATGGAAGCCATACTGGTGATCAGAGAGAAGACTGTGATTTTTGAGAGGTTTAAAGATATGGGAGTAGAGGAGGGATTTGGAAATGGTAGATGTCAAAACAATAGGATGATAGTCAGAGGAGTCACCTTCTTAGGGATGGGATTGATCCGCACATGCTTCCAAGAAGGAAATGATTTGGTTTTTAAACAGAAATGGAACAGATGTGCAAGTTCAGAGGCATTTCTTTCAGTACACAAGAGTGGATGCCATCAGCACCTAAGCCTTGTTTGTGTCCAGAGAAAAAAGTGTTTTTCAGACAGTCCAGAAAGAGATAATGGGGAGGGGCATAGGATTAGTAAGAGGAGCACCACGGGGTGGAGGAATGGTAGAGTCATCCAAGGTGGAGTTAGAGAAGAAAAGGGAACCAAAGAGATTTGCTTTGTCTGTGGGAGAGACATCTATAGTATTGTCAGAATGGAAAAGTGAGGAAAGTTAGAGTGACATAAGTTGTTAGAGATGCCCTTCGTTAAAGACCAAAAGACTTTCAGTGGATGACAAGGGGAGGTTATCGCACTTCCTTTGAATAAAGGAATGCCTGCCCACCATATACTTTTGCTGGTAATAACACTCATTTATACAAATGATGAAAGACAGAATATTTAGCAGTATCTCTAAAGTTTCCATAATACAATATTGAACTTGCTGACATGATAGTTGAGGGGACAAGTAGGCATAAATTTACCAAAGGTTTATGACAATGTTACTGGATAAAGGAAAGTGATAAATGGTACGTTATCAATAGTAATGAAACTCTAGGATTTATGCATTTCTCAGATAATGTTTTTTCTTTGCTATTTCTAGTGTCCTACTATATAAAGTTCAGATTGTTAAATTTTTTACTTTTTACAATTATTTTTGTATTCATTGAGGTAATTTGGACTTGCTATACCTGCATATTTCATTATGTAATATATTCTGTAGTTAACATTTCAAACATAATATTTTGTGCGTTGCTTTTTCTCTCTGTGTACGTTTCGAAGCTGTTTAAAAAAGAAATCAGTAATTATTTCTACATTAAAAAAAATGGGTGAGGAAAGAGGTAAATATATTTGCTTCAGAATACAATATTTAATACATTATTACAGTCAGGTATAGGTGTTTACTCATGTTCTGTATGAATTACCATCATTTCTTTATGTTTTCATACTTACAAATGTGGTTCAGGAATATAACCTGTTCTTAAGATAGGGACTTGCTGTATATGACAATCAGTCGACATTTTAAAGGATACCTATTGGCATATCCTAATACATCTCAGAATGAAGTGATTTGTTACTCAGGATTGGAACATGGATCTAGCATGATGTCCTTCAGTTTATGCATAGACACATACATTTTTTCCAAGGTAATCTCAGCCTTGCGACTAAAACTTACACTTCATGTAACGACAGTTTGTTTTACCTTGAGGAATACATCAGACGGGGGTTTCATAGAGACTTTTCAAAGTGAGTGGTTTATCATCACCCGAGACAAATCTTGTTTAGTTCCTAGCCAAATCTTACATGAATAGGAAAGAAGTGAAATACATACTGGCTGTCTTTGTATCCTGGAGTACAAGGTTCAGGATTATGCAAATGAAGCAATTTGCCATATGATCCTAGACCTTAGTGTCTTAATGTCATCTGCAGCAGCTTCAGGGAAAGTTCGGTTTTGTTCCCCTCTTCAACGATATGGCAAGGCTGTGGCCCAAAGTTTCCTTATGGGCAAATTCTATCCCTGCAGTAAGCGAAAATCTTTCGAAAACCTTTTCCTGGGATCCTCTCGGATCTTTAGTTTAGTGAACCATTATAAAGAACCTCTAGCAGGCTATGCCTTAGAGTCCTCTTGTAACCTCTCTGAGTATTTGGACAGGTGGATCAAATTGAGGATGGGGCTTTAATTCTTCAAAAGGTCATGTAATTGCAGGCCATTGGGAAGGTATACAGAAATCCTATCATATCAACATAGAGATGTTGGTTACATGTCTTGAGGACTGGGTGCACAATTTCATTTCTCATGGATTGTACTCTGGTTGTCCAGTGCTTGATGAACTGAGGCTCTTACAAATCCCAAAACTCATGAAATTAGCTGAAAAAACCCATGTTAGGCCATGTCCAAGAAACCTTTTCTCCATGCCTCTGATTTCAGTGCAGATGCCCTCTCAAGATCAAACACAGTGTCAGAAGAGATATCACTAGAGAAGGAAACTTTCAAAGGGGGTTATTCATTGTGCATCTGGCAACTTCCTTGGTGTGTTTAGAGATAGACAAGAATGCTTTTTCCAAAGTATAGATAAAGGCTAAACTAGACAAGAATGCTTTTTCCAAAGTATAGATAAAGGCTAAGCTGTTACTGATGACCATTGCATTTTGAAAATTTAACCCTTAATGTTCCAATCTTTTTGTGCATATTAAGAACTGAACTGTAATATACTTACTGCAGCATGTCTTGCCACATGTGTATTCTATCACTCGTTAAAAGAAACTTCTTTGGAAATTGGTGCCCGACATGCAGACTGTTCATAACAGTAAGTATGCTTGGATGTTAGCTTATGGTTATTAACCTGACAATTCTTTTACAGATATTTGGTGAGGTTTGGAGTGAGGTTGTGACAAAATTCAATAATCCCAATGGAAGTTCATTTAGCCAATTTACAGAAATGTCATCAAAGGAGGGTCAACATGCTTCAACAGGAGAGACAGAAGGTAGAAAATTTACCCATTTTGAGGATAAAATGTTTTACCATTAAATGTAAAGAAATTATATAAACAAGTTATTTTTCTACTAATGAATGCATACTTGGGACTTGCAGATCTACATATTTTTTTACATAATTGCTTTTCCAGCTTACTGATGTATCTTTAGGAACAGATGAACAATTGCCTCATTTGCTAGCATCTTTTTTATAGTTTTCATGTATGATACACCAAAACCAGAGACTATCATTCAAAGCTAAGCCTTACAGAGTATTCTTACCAGAGACTACCATTCAAAGCTAAGCCTTACAGAGTATTCTTACCAGAAACTACCATTCAAAGCTAAGCCTTACAGAGTATTCTTACCTTGCCTTTTCATATGCCCTGGTTCACCCAGTTGACAGCATATTGCCCCCCTTAAACCATATAATCCCAGTTATTTTGTCCATGTACACCTCTCATCCTTTATAATATTCACACCCCAGTACCCTAAAGCCTCTTAAGTCCATCCTTTTATTTCCTTTGCTGTCTCCCACTTCCCCCCTTTCCCCATCCATTTCTAATGTGAGTAAACCCTTTTAGGTAATCTTTCTTTGTTAAATCTCTTCGTGTGTCCAAACCATATCAGCACACTCTGGTTAGCTATCTGTCATAATGTAATTACTACAACACCTCTCTCTTACGCTCATTCCTAACATGGTCATTCTACCTTACATCACACATTGTCTTCAGATATTTTGCTTCCAGTGCATGAACCCTCGTCCATTCCTTTGCATATGTGGCACATTCCCCAGTGCATCTAGGTCCTTGGTAACCTTCACCCACCCTGTGACTTAATTCAGCCACCATGATTCCTTTCCTTGCCAAGTCCACTCCCAGGTACCTAAAGTGCTCCACTTTCTATGGGTCCTTCCTATTCATTCTTTCTTTCAGACCATCCTGTCTCATACCCCTTGTGCATCTCATCTTAATTTTTTCACATTCACTCTCAACTCTCTCCTTTCACACTCTCCTAAACTTAGTGACTTGCTCTTGGAATTTCTCTTGAGTCTTGTCATCTGCAAACAACAACTGATTAATTTTCCATGCCATGACAGCATACTGTTGACTAACCCCTCACTCTTAAGACCCTTTGACCATCCCTCAATACCTCATCCATAAACAAATTAAACAACCAAGCTGACATCTTACATTTTTGATGCAGACCAACTTTCACTGAAAACCACTCACTGTCCCATCCTTTTCACACATACCACACCCTAATGGAGGAAACTCCTCACAGATTTTAGTAACTTTGCGTACACTCCAAATATTCACAGCACCTTCTGCAAGACCTTTCTGTCACCCCTGTTATACACTTTCTCCAGGTTTATAAATGCCATATGCGTTTCACTGTCTTTCTTTAAGCATTTCTCATTCAGAATCTTTAAAGCAAACACCTGGTCCACATGTCCTTTGCCTCTTTTGGAGTTGCACTACTCCACCTCACTCTGAAGTTTGTGGATGCTCCCACCATCTCACCAGGAAGACAGAGGGTTAGAAGGTCCTAACCCCAGAATTTCAAGAGGATAACTGAGAATATACCTTGTTTGCAGGACACTGACATGAGAGAAAATTATTTATAAATTGGAAACCCCATATTTCCAGTGTGGTGTTCTGTAGGCATTTTTCTCAGTTTGTGTTATCCATCCCACTCTTGAAAAATAACAAAACATTCTTTAAACTGTGAACACCACAAGGTTAACATCTGCATTCTGAGAATTATGGGGTAGGTTAGTAAAGATGACCAGGATACGATGTTGGCATCATGAAGGGGTTATTGATTTGTCAGAGGGTGGAACTGGACTGAGCTGCAGGATATTACTGCCAAACAATAGGTTGACGAAGGGTGAGAGGTATTTACGTAACCAGGAGGAGGGAGTTAAGAGTTTTCCAAGTCCAAGAGAGCCAATAGAATCACTAGGAGCTTCTTAGACACTGTCCAGGAGAGAGAGTTTTCCATGCTACAGACTTATTTTTCTCTGGTCATTTCATCATCCTGTGAACCTGAGATTATACCATCATGTAGAAGTTTGATAAGAGAAAAGCTTCTCATCAAGAAAATAAGAGTGGACAAACATTCATATTTCAAAGCATAAATTTTTTGCAAGTACTGTGACTCAAAATTCATAACACTTATGCATTAGGAATAGATATATCCTGGAGGCAAAGTCTTGTTAGTATTCATTAATCTCTCATCCCTCCCTTCCTCCTGTTTCTGTTTTGGACAAACCATTTCTTGATTCACAGTAGTAACAGGCCTGAGGCATAGACACCAGTAGTTAGTGAATGATGGGAGTGTCTAGCAGCTTCCCCTCTGTCATTAAGGCCCAATGAATGAACACCTGCTGGCTTCATATTTTTTTGGTAATCATAGGGGATAAATCCTTTTCGATCCACCCCATTTTTTAAAGGTAAACAGGTTTTAATTTCCAAAGAAGCAAATGCTCTCTTAGATGCTCACAGGGCTCTGCTTATGATAGATAGTGGTATTTCATCCTTCAAAACCTGTATTTTGTTCTATTCTTCATATTACAGAAACAGTAGAGGAAACTGAGATTCGCCATGAGGGAACACTTATTGCTGTAACTAAGAAACGAATGGAATATCCTGCACGCTTGGCTGCTCTCCTGGGGAAGACAAGACGGCTTCAAAAGAATACAGCTGTATGCTTTCTTGTTTTTGTCTGCTAAGATAAAAGGAAACTGGAGTGTGTATGAATATTTATTTATTATTATATTGTACTTTGTCGCTGTCTCCCATGTTAGCGCAAGGAAACAGACGAAAGAATGGCCCAACCTGCCCACATACACATGTATATACATACAAATCCACACATGCACATATACATTTCAATGTATACGTATATATATATACATACACAGACATATACATATATACACATGTACATAATTCATACTTGCTGTCTTTATTCATTCCCGTCGCCACCCTGCCACACATGAAATGACACCCCTCCTCTCCACGCACATGTGCGAGTTAACGCTACGAAAAGACAACAAAGGCCACATTTGTTCACCCACAGTCTCTAGCTGTCATGTATAATGCACTGAAACCACAGCTCCCATTCCACACCCAGGCCCCACAAAACTTTCCATGGTTTACCCCAGATGCTTCACATGTCTTGGTTCAATCCATTGACAGTATGTCGACCCCGGTATACCACATCGTTCCAGTTCACTCTATTCCTTGCACACCTTTCACCCTCCTGCATGTTCAGGCCCCAATCGCTCAAAATCTTTTTCCCTCATCCGTCCACCTCCAATTTGTTGTGACCAAACCATTTCAATACACCCTCTTCTGCTCTCTCAACCACACTCTTTTTATTACCACACATCTCTCTTACCCTTTCATTACTTACTCGATGAAACCACCTCACACCACATATTGTCCTCAAACATTTAATTTCCAACACATCCACCCTCCTCCACACAACCCTATCTATTGCCCACACCTCGCAACCACATAACATTGTTGGAATCACTATTCCTTCAGACATACCCATTTTTGATTTCCGAGATAATGTTCTTGCCTTCCACACATTCTTTAACGCTCTCAGAAGCTTTGCCCCCTCCCCCACTCTATGACTCACTCCCACTTCCATGGTTCCATCCGCTGCAAGTCCACTCCCAGATATCTAAAACACTTCACTTCCTCCAGTTTTTCTCCATTCAAATTTACCTCCCAACTGACTTGTCTCTCAACCCTACTGTACCTAATAACCTTGCTCTTATTCACATTTACTCTCAGCTTTCTTCTTTCACACACTTTACCAAACTCAGTCACCAGCTTCTGCAGTTTCTCACCCGAATCAGCCACCAGCGCTGTATCATCAGTGAACAACAACTGACTCACTTCCCAAGCCCTCTCATCCACAACAGACTGCATACTTGCCCCCTCTCTCCAAAACTCTTACATTCACCTCCCTAACAACCCCACCCATAAACAAATTAAACAACCATGGAGACATCACACACCCCTGCTGCAAACCGACATTCACTGGGAACCAGTCACTTTCCTCTCTTCGTACTTGTACACATGCCTTACATCCTTGGTAAAAGCTTTTCACTGCTTCTAGCAACTTGCCTCCCACACCATATACTCTAAATACCTTCCACAGAACATCTATATCAACTCTATCTTATGCCATCTCTAGATCCATAAATGCTACATACAAATCCATCTGTTTTTTTGAGTATTTCTCACATACATTCTTCAAAGCAAACACTTGATCCACACATCCTGTACCACCTCTGAAACCACACTGCTCTTCCCCAGTCTGATGCTCTGTACAATACCCTCCCATATAATTTCTCAGGAATAATCAACAAAGTTATACCTCTGTAATCTGTAATCTGAACACTCACCTTTATCCCCTTTGCCTGTGTACAATGGCACTATGCATGCATTCCGCTAATCCTCAGGCACTTCACCATGAGCCATACATACATTGAATATCCTCACCAACCAGTCAACAACACAGTCACCCCCCTTTTTAATAAATTCCACTGCAATACCATCGAAACCCACCGCCTTGTCGGCTTTCATCTTCCGCAAAGCTTTACCTACCTCTTCTCTGTTTACCAAACCATTCTCCCAGACCTTCTCACTTTTCACACCATCTTGACCAAAACACCTTATATCTGCCACTCTGTCATTTAACACATTCAACAAACCTTCAAAATACTCAGTCCATCTCACATTGCCACTACTTGTTATTACCTCCCCATTAGCCCCCTTCACCGATGTTCTCATTTCTCTTGTTCTACGCACTTTATTGACCTCCTTCCAAAACATCTTTTTATTCTCCCTGAAATTTAATGGTACTCTCTCACCCCAGCACTCATTTGCCCTCTTTTTCACCTCTTGCACCTTTCTCTTGACCTCCTACCTCTTTCATTTATACATCTCCCAGTCATTTGCACAATTTCCATGGAAAAATCATCCAAATGCCTCTCTCTTCTCTTTCACTAATAATCTTACTTCTTCATCCCACCACTCACTACCCTTTCTAATCTGCCCACCTCCCACGCTTCTCATGCCACAAGCATCTTCTGCGCAAGGCATCACTACTTCCCTAAATACATCCCATTCCTCCCCCACTCCCCTTACATCCTTTGCTCTGACCTTCACCAGATAATGATCAGACATCCCTCCAGTTGCCCCTCTCAGCACATTGACATCCAAAAGTCTCTCTTTCACGTGTCTATCAATTAACACGCAATTCAATGATGCTTTCTAGCCATCTCTCCTACTTACATACATATACTTATGTATATTTCTCTTTTAAACCAGGTATTCCCAATCATCAGTCATTTTTCAGTACACAAATCTACAAGCTCTTCACCATTCCCATTTACAACACTGAACACCCCATGTACACCAATTATACCCTCAACTGCTACATTACTCACCTTTGCATTCAAATCACCCATCACTATAAGCTGGTCTCATGCATCAAAGCTGCTAACACACTCACTCAGCTGCTCCCAAAACACTTGCATCATGATCCTTCTTCTCATGCCCAGGTGCATAGGCACCAGTAATCACCCATCTCTTTCCATCCACTTTCAGTTTTACGCATTTTAATCTAGAGTTTAATTTCTTACACTCTAACACATAATCCCCCAACTCCTGCTTCAGTAGTAGCGCTACTCATTCCTTTGCTCTTGTCCTCTCATCAACCCCTGACTTTACTGCTAAGATATTCCAAACCATTCTTCCCCTTTACCCTTGAACTTAGTTTCACTCAGAGCCAAAACATCCAAATTCCTTTCCTCTTCTTTTTTCCCATCTTGGTTACATCCACACACATTTAGACACCCCAATCTGAGCCTTCAAGGAGGATGAGCACTCCCCACATGAATCCTTCTGTTCCCCTTTAAGAAAGTTAAAATACGAGGGTAGGGTTTGTAGTCCTCCACTTCCGTCCCCTTTAGTTGCCTTCTATGACATGCGGGGAATGTGTGGGAAGTATTCTTTCTCCCCTATCCCTATATATATATATATATATATATATATATATATATATATATATATATATATATATATATATATTTTTTTTTTTTTTTTTTTATACTTTGTCGCTGTCTCCCGCGTTTGCGAGGTAGCGCAAGGAAACAGACGAAAGAAATGGCCCAACCCCCCCCCCCATACACATGTACATACACACGTCCACACACGCAAATATACATACCTACACAGCTTTCCATGGTTCACCCCGGACGCTTCACATGCCTTGATTCAATCCACTGATAGCACGTCAACCCCTGTATACCACATCGCTCCAATTCACTCTATTTCTTGCCCTCCTTTCACCCTCCTGCATGTTCAGGCCCCGATCACACAAAATCCTTTTCACTCCATCTTTCCACCTCCAATTTGGTCTCCCTCTTCTCCTCGTTCCCTCCACCTCCGACACATATATCCTCTTGGTCAATCTTTCCTCACTCATTCTCTCCATGTGCCCAAACCATTTCAAAACACCCTCTTCTGCTCTCTCAACCACGCTCTTTTTATTTCCACACATCTCTCTTACCCTTACGTTACTAACTCGATCAAACCACCTCACACCACACATTGTCCTCAAACATCTCATTTCCAGCACATCCATCCTCCTGCGCACAACTCTATCCATAGCCCACGCCTTGCAACCATACAACATTGTTGGAACCACTATTCCTTCAAACATACCCATTTTTGCTTTCCGGGATAATGTTCTCGACTTCCACACATTTTTCAAGGCTCCCAAAATTTTCGCCCCCTCCCCCACCCTATGATCCACTTCCGCTTCCATGGTTCCATCCGCTGACAGATCCACTCCCAGATATCTAAAACACTTCACTTCCTCCAGTTTTTCTCCATTCAAACTCACCTCCCAATTGACTTGACCCTCAACCCTACTGTACCTAATAACCTTGCTCTTATTCACATTTACTCTTAACTTTCTTCTTCCACACACTTTACCAAACTCCGTCACCAGCTTCTGCAGTTTCTCACATGAATCCGCCACCAGCGCTGTATCATCAGCAAACAACAACTGACTCACTTCCCAAGCTCTCTCATCCCCAACAGACTTCATACTTGCCCCTCTTTCCAAAACTCTTGCATTTACCTCCCTAACAACCCCATCCATAAACAAATTAAACAGCCATGGAGACATCACACACCCCTGCCGCAAACCTACATTCACTGAGAACCAATCACTTTCCTCTCTTCCTACACGTACACATGCCTTACATCCTCGATAAAAACTTTTCACTGCTTCTAACAACTTTCCTCCCACACCATATATTCTTAATACCTTCCACAGAGCATCTCTATCAACTCTATCATATGCCTTCTCCAGATCCATAAATGCTACATACAAATCCATTTGCTTTTCTAAGTATTTCTCACATACATTCTTCAAAGCAAACACCTGAACCACACATCCTCTACCACTTCTGAAACCACACTGCTCTTCCCCAATCTGATGCTCTGTACATGCCTTCACCCTCTCAATCAATACCCTCCCATATAATTTACCAGGAATACTCAACAAACTTATACCTCTGTAATTTGAGCACTCACTCTTATCCCCTTTGCCTTTGTACAATGGCACTATGCACGCATTCCGCCAATCCTCAGGCACCTCACCATGAGTCATACATACATTAAATAACCTTACCAACCAGTCAACAATACAGTCACCCCCTTTTTTAATAAATTCCACTGCAATACCATCCAAACCTGCTGCCTTGCCGGCTTTCATCTTCCGCAAAGCTTTTACTACCTCTTCTCTGTTTACCAAATCATTTTCCCTAACCCTCTCACTTTGCACACCACCTCGACCCAAGCACCCTATATCTGCCACTCTGTCATCAGACACATTCAACAAACCTTCAAAATACTCATTCCATCTCCTTCTCACATCACCACTACTTGTTATCACCTCCCCATTTACGCCCTTCACTGAAGTTCCCATTTGCTCCCTTGTCTTACGCACCCTATTTACCTCCTTCCAGAACATCTTTTTATTCTCCCTAAAATTTACTGATAGTCTCACACCCCAACTCTCATTTGCCCTTTTTTTCACCTCTTGCACCTTTCTCTTGACCTCCTGTCTCTTTCTTTTATACTTCTCCCACTCAATTGCATTTTTTCCCTGCAAAAATCGTCCAAATGCCTCTCTCTTCTCTTTCACTAATACTCTTACTTCTTCATCCCACCACTCACTACCCTTTCTAAACAGCCCACCTCCCACTCTTCTCATGCCACAAGCATCTTTTGCGCAATCCATCACTGATTCCCTAAATACATCCCATTCCTCCCCCACTCCCCTTACTTCCATTGTTCTCACCTTTTTCCATTCTGTACACAGTCTCTCCAGACACTTCTTCACACAGGTCTCCTTCCCAAGCTCACTTACTCTCACCACCTTCTTCACCCCAACATTCACTCTTCTTTTCTGAAAACCCATACTAATCTTCACCTTAGCCTCCACAAGATAATGATCAGACATCCCTCCAGTTGCACCTCTCAGCACATTGACATCCAAAAGTCTCTCTTTCGCACTGCCTGTCAATTAACACGTAATCCAATAACGCTCTCTGGCCATCTCTCCTACTTACATAAATATACTTATGTATATCTCGCTTTTTAAACCAGGTATTCCCAATCATCAGTCCTTTTTCAGCACATAAATCTACAAGCTCTTCACCATTTCCATTTACAACACTGAACACCCCATGCATACCAATTATTCCCTCAACTGCCACATTACTCACCTTTGCATTCAAATCACCCATCACTATAACCCGGTCTCGTGCATCAAAACCGCTAACACACTCATTTAGCTGCTCCCAAAACACTTGCCTCTCATGATCTTTCTTCTCATGCCCAGGTGCATATGCACCAATAATCACCCACCTCTCTCCATCAACTTTCAGTTTTACCCATATTAATCGAGAATTTACTTTCTTACATTCTATCACATACTCCCACAACTCCTGTTTCAGGAGTATTGCTACTCCTTCCCTTGCTCTTGTCCTCTCACTAACCCCTGACTTCACTCCCCAGACATTTCCAAACCACTCTTCCCCTTTACCCTTGAGCTTCGTTTCACTCAGAGCCAAAACATCCAGGTTCCTTTCCTCAAACATACTACCTATCTCTCCTTTTTTCACATCTTGGTTACATCTACACACATTTAGGCACCCCACTCTGAGCCTTCGAGGAGGATGAGCACTCCCCGCGTGACTCCTTCTTCTGTTTCCCATTTTAGAAAGTTAATACAAGGAGGGGAGGATTTCCGGCCCCCCGCTCCCGTCCCCTCTAGTCGCTTTCTACGACACGCGAGGAATACGTGGGAAGTATTCTTTCACCCCTATCCCCAGGGATAATATACATATATATATACACACACACACACACACACACACACACACACGCACACACACACACACATATATACATATGTGTATATATATATATATATATATATATATATATATATATATATATATATATATATATATATACATATATATATATATATACATATACATAAGTATACGTATGTAAGTAGGAGAGATGGCCAGAGAGCGTTATTGGATTACGTGTTAATTGACAGGCGTGCGAAAGAGAGACTTTTGGATGTTAATGTGCTGAGAGGTGCAACTGGAGGGATGTCTGATCATTATCTTGTGGAGGCTAAGGTGAAGATTTGTATGGGTTTTCAGAAAAGAAGAGTGAATGTTGGGGTGAAGAGGGTGGTGAGAGTAAGTGAGCTTGAGAAGGAGACCTGTGTGAGGAAGTACCAGGAGAGACTGAGTACAGAATGGAAAAAGGTGAGAACAATGGAAGCAAGGGGAGTGGGGGAGGAATGGGATGTATTTAGGGAATCAGTGATGGATTGCGCAAAAGATGCTTGTGGCATGAGAAGAGTGGGAGGTGGGTTGATTAGAAAGGGTAGTGAGTGGTGGGATGAAGAAGTAAGAGTATTAGTGAAAGAGAAGAAAGAAGCATTTGGACGATTTTTGCAGGGAAAAAATGCAATTGAGTGGGAGATGTATAAAAGAAAGAGACAGGAGGTCAAGAGAAAGGTGCAAGAGGTGAAAAAAAGGGCAAATGAGAGTTGGGGTGAGAGAGTATCATTAAATTTTAGGGAGAATAAAAAGATGTTCTGGAAGGAGGTAAATAAAGTGCGTAAGACAAGGGAGCAAATGGGAACTTCAGTGAAGGGCGCAAATGGGGAGGTGATAACAAGTAGTGGTGATGTGAGAAGGAGATGGAGTGAGTATTTTGAAGGTTTGTTGAATGTGTTTGATGATAGAGTGGCAGATATAGGGTGTTTTGGTTGAGGTGGTGTGCAAAGTGAGAGGGTTAGGGAAAATGATTTGGTAAACAGAGAAGAGGTAGTGAAAGCTTTGCGGAAGATGAAAGCCGGCAAGGCAGCAGGTTTGGATGGTATTGCAGTGGAATTTATTAAAAAAGGGGGTGACTGTATTGTTGACTGGTTGGTAAGGTTATTTAATGTATGTATGACTCATGGTGAGGTGCCTGAGGATTGGCGGAATGCGTGCATAGTGCCATTGTACAAAGGCAAAGGGGATAAGAGTGAGTGCTCAAATTACAGAGGTATAAGTTTGTTGAGTATTCCTGGTAAATTATATGGGAGGGTATTGATTGAGAGGGTGAAGGCATGTACAGAGCATCAGATTGGGGAAGAGCAGTGTGGTTTCAGAAGTGGTAGAGGATGTGTGGATCAGGTGTTTGCTTTGAAGAATTTATGTGAGAAATACTTAGAAAAGCAAATGGATTTGTATGTAGCATTTATGGATCTGGAGAAGGCATATGATAGAGTTGATAGAGATGCTCTGTGGAAGGTATTAAGAATATATGGTGTGGGAGGAAAGTTGTTAGAAGCAGTGAAAAGTTTTATCGAGGATGTAAGGCATGTGTACGTGTAGGAAGAGAGGAAAGTGATTGGTTCTCAGTGAATGTAGGTTTGCGGCAGGGGTGTGTGATGTCTCCATGGTTGTTTAATTTGTTTATGGATGGGGTTGTTAGGGAGGTAAATGCAAGAGTCCTGGAAAGAGGGGCAAGTATGAAGTCTGTTGGGGATGAGAGAGCTTGGGAAGTGAGTCAGTTGTTGTTCACTGATGATACAGCGCTGGTGGCTGATTCATGTGAGAATCTGCAGAAGCTGGTGACTGAGTTTGGTAAAGTGTGTGGAAGAAGAAAGTTAAGAGTAAATGTGAATAAGAGCAAGGTTATTAGGTACAGTAGGGTTGAGGGTCAAGTCAATTGGGAGGTGAGTTTGAATGGAGAAAAACTGGAGGATGTGAAGTGTTTTAGATATCTGGGAGTGGATCTGGCAGCGGATGGAACCATGGAAGCGGAAGTGGATCATAGGGTGGGGGAGGGGGCGAAAATTCTGGGGGCCTTGAAGAATGTGTGGAAGTCGAGAACATTATCTCGGAAAGCAAAAATGGGTATGTTTGAAGGAATAGTGGTTCCAACAATGTTGTATGGTTGCGAGGCGTGGGCTATGGATAGAGTTGTGCGCAGGAGGATGGATGTGCTGGAAATAAGATGTTTGAGGACAGTGTGTGGTGTGAGGTGGTTTGATCGAGTGAGTAACGTAAGGGTAAGAGAGATGTGTGGAAATAAAAAGAGCGTGGTTGAGAGAGCAGAAGAGGGTGTTTTGAAGTGGTTTGGGCACATGGAGAGGATGAGTGAGGAAAGATTGACCAAGAGGATATATGTGTCGGAGCTGGAGGGAGCAAGGAGAAAAGGGAGACCAAATTGGAGGTGGAAAGATGGAGTGAAAAAGATTTTGTGTGATCGGGGCCTGAACATGCAGGAGGGTGAAAGGAGGGCAAGGAATAGAGTGAATTGGAGCGATGTGGTATACCGGGGTTGACGTGCTGTCAGTGGATTGAATCAAGGCATATGAAGCGTCTGGGTAAACCATGGAAAGCTGTGTAGGTATGTATATTTGCATGTGTGGACGTGTGTATGTACATGTGTATGGGGGGGGGGGTTGGGCCATTTCTTTCGTCTGTTTCCTTGCGCTACCTCGCAAACGCGGGAGACAGCGACAAAGTATTAAAAAAAAAAAAAAAAAAAAAAAAAATTTTCATACTATTCGCCATTTCCCGCGATAGCGAGGTAGCGTTAAGAACAGAGGACTGGGCCTTTGAGGGAACATCCTCACCTGGCCCCCTTCTCTGTTCCTTCTTTTGGAAAATCAAAAAAAAAGGGAGGGGAGGATTTCCAGCCCCCCGCTACCTTCCCTTTTAGTCGCCTTCTACGACATGCACGGAATACATGGGAAGTATTCTTTCTCCCCTATCCTATATATATATATATATATATATATATGTGGTATACCAGGGTTGACGTGCTGTCAGTGGATTGAATCAAGGCATGTGAAGCGTCTGGGGTAAACCATGGAAAGCTGTGTAGGTATGTATATTTGCGTGTGTGGACGTATGTATATACATGTGTATGGGGGTGGGTTGGGCCATTTCTTTCGTCTGTTTCCTTGCGCTACCTCGCAAACGTGGGAGACAGCGACAAAGTATAAAAAAAAAAAAAAAAAATATATATATATATATATATATTATCCCTGGGGATAGGGGAGAAAGAATACTTCCCACGTATTCCCTGCATGTCGTAGAAGGCGACTAAAAGGGGAGGGAGCGGGTGGCTGGAAATCCTCCCCTTTCTTTTTTTTTTTTTTCCAAAAGAAGGAACAGAGAAGGGGGTCAGGTGAGGATATTCCCTCTAAGGCCCAGTTCTCTGTTCTTAACGCTACCTCGCTAACGCGGGAAATGGCAAATAGTATGAAAAAAATATATATATATATATATATATATATTATATATATATATATATATATATATATATTATATATATATATATATTATATATATATATATATATATATATATATATATATATATATATATATATATATATTTTTTTGCTTTGTCGCTGTCTCCCGCGTTTGCGAGGTAGCGCAAGGAAACAGACGAAACAAATGGCCCAACCCACCCCCATACACATGTGTATACATACGTCCACACATGCAAATATACATACCTACACAGCTTTCAATAGTTTACCCCAGACACTTCACATGTCCTGATTCAGTCCACTGACAGCACGTCAACCCCGGTATACCACATCGATCTAATTCACTCTATTCCTTGCCCTCCTTTCACCCTCCTGCATGTTCAGGCCCCGATCACACAAAATCTTTTTCACTCCATCTTTCCACCTCCAATTTGGTCTCCCACTTCTCCTCGTTCCCTCCACCTCCAACACATATATCCTCTTGGTCAATCTTTCCTCACTCATTCTCTCCATGTGCCCAAACCATTTCAAAACACCCTCTTCTGCTCTCTAAACCACGCTCTTTTTATTTCCACACATCTCTCTTACCCTTACGTTACTTACTCGATCAAACCACCTCACACCACACATTGTCCTCAAACATCTCATTTCCAGCACATCCATCCTCCTGTGCACAACTCTATCCATAGCCCACGCCTCGCAACCATACAACATTGTTGGAACCACTATTCCTTCAAACATACCCATTTTTGCTTTCCGAGATAATGTTCTCGACTTC
This sequence comes from Panulirus ornatus, assembly GCF_036320965.1. Classification (NCBI taxonomy): domain Eukaryota; kingdom Metazoa; phylum Arthropoda; class Malacostraca; order Decapoda; family Palinuridae; genus Panulirus; species Panulirus ornatus. The sequence continues at coordinate 43,206,353 of NC_092229.1, forward strand.
CACACATTCTTCAAAGCTCCCAGGATTTTCGCCCCCTCCCCCACCCTATGATCCACTTCTGCTTCCATGGTTCCATCCGCTGCCAGATCCACTCCCAGATATCTAAAACACTTTACTTCCTCCAGTTTTTCTCCATTCAAACTTACCTCCCAATTGACTTGACCCTCAACCATACTGTACCTAATTATCTTGCTTTTATTCACATTTACTCTTAACTTTCTTCTTTCACACACTTTACCAAACTCAGTCACCAGCTTCTGCAGTTTCTCACATGAATCAGCCACCAGCGCTGTATCATCAGCGAACAACAACTGACTCACTTCCCAAGCTCTCTCATCCCCAACAGACTTCATACTTGCCCCTCTTTCCAAAGCTCTTGCATTCACCTCCCTAACAACCCCATCCATAAACAAATTAAACAACCATGGAGACATCACACACCCCTGCCGCAAACCTACATTCACTGAGAACCAATCACTTTCCTCTCTTCCTACACGTACACATGCCTCACATCCTCGATAAAAACTTTTCACTGCTTCTAACAACTTGCCTCCCACACCATATATTCTTAATACCTTCCACAGAGCATCTCTATCAACTCTATCATATGCCTTCTCCAGATCCATAAATGCTACATACAAATCCATTTGCTTTTCTAAGTATTTCTCACACACACACACACACACATATATATATATATATATATATATATATATATATATATATATATATTTTTTTTTTTTTTTTCAAACTTCGCCATTTCCCGCATCAGCAAGGTAGCGTTAAGAATAGAGGACTGGGCCTCTGAGGGAACATCCTCACCTGGCCCCCTTCTCTGTTCCTTTTTTTGGAAAATTAAAAAAAAAAAAACAAGAGGGGAGGATTTCCAGCCCCCCGCTCCCTCCCCTTTTAGTTGCCTTCTACGACACAAAGGGGAATACGTGGGAAGTATTCTTTCTCCCCTATCCCCAGGGATTATATATATATATATATATATATATATATATATATATATATATATTCTTTCATACTATTTGCTTTTTCCCACGTTAGCAAGGTAGCATTAAGTACAGAGGACTGGGCCTTTGAGGGAATATCCTCACCTGGCCTCCTTCTCTCTTCCTTCTTTTGGAAAATATATATGTGTGTGTGTGTATATGGGTGGTTGGGCCATTCCCCGTCTGCCTTCCTGCGCCACCCCACTGACGCGGGAAAAACAATAATATTTCATTTATTTTATTATACTCTGTCGCTGTCTCCCACGTCAGCGAGGCAGCGCAAGGAAACAGACAAAAGAATGACCCAACCCACCCACATACACATGAATATACATACACATCCACACATGCACACATACATACATTTCAATGTATACATTTTATTTTCTTAGTATACTTTCACCTCCCTAACCACCCCATCCATAAACAAATTAAACAACCATGGAGACCACGCACACCCCTACCGCAAACCGACATTCACTGGGAACCATTCACTTTCCACTCTTCCTTCTCTTACATCCTTGGTCAGACCTTTTCACTGCCTCTAACAACTTACCTCCCATACCATATACTCTTAATACATTCCACAAAGCATCTCTATCAACCCTATCATATGCCTTCTCCAGATCCGTAATTGCTACATACAAATCCATTTGTTTTTTGAAGTATTTCACATATATTCTTCACAGAAACACCTGAAACACAATCCTCAGGCACTTCACCATGAACCATACATACATTGAATATCTTTACCAACCAGTCAACAACACAGTCACCCCCTTTTTTATAGATTCCACTGCAGTACCATCCAAAACTGCCACCTTGCTGGCTTGCACTGCAAAGCTTTCACTACCTCTTCTCTGTTTACCAAACCATTCTCCCTAATCCTCTCACTTTGCACACCACCTTGACCAAAATGCCCTATATCTGCCACTCCATTGTCTAAAAACTCAACAAACCTTCAAAATACTCACTGCATCTCCTCATTTCATCACTACTTGTAATTACCTTCCCATTAGCCACCTTCATTGATGTTCCCATATGTTGTCTTCCTAGAATTTAATGATACTTTCTCAGCCCATGTCTTGCATCTTTCTTTTGACCTCCTACTGCTTTCTTATATACATCTCCCAGTCATTTGCACTAATTCCCTGCAAAAGTCATTCAAACACCTTTCTCTTCTCTCTCACTAACAATCTTACTTCTTCATCCCACCACGCATTACCCTTTCTAATCTGCCCAACTCCCACCTTTCTCATGCCACAAACATCTTTTGTGCAAGCCATCACTGCTTCCCTAAATACATCCCATTCCTCCCCCACTCCCCTTACATCATTTGCTCTCACTTTTTTCCTTTCTGCACTCAGTCTCTCCTGGTACTTCCTCACACGCCTCCTTTCCAAGCTCGCTTACTCTCACCACTCTCTTCACCCCAACGTTCTTCTTTTCTGAGAACCTCAACAAATCTTAACCTTTGCCTCCACGAGAAAATGATCAGACATCCCTCCAGTTGCCCCTCTCAGCACATTAACATCCAAGAGTCTCTTTCTTATGCCTACCATTTAACATGTAATCCAATAACACTCTCTAACCATCTCTCCTACTTACGTATGTACACTTATATATATCTCTTTTTAAACTAGGTATTCCCAATTTCCAGTCCTTTTTCAGCACACAAATTTACAAGCTCTTCACAATTTAAATTTACTACACTGAACACCCCATATACACCAATTATACCCTCAACTGCCACATTAATCACCTTTGCATTCAAGTCACCCATCACTATAACCCAGTCTCGTGCATCAAAGCTGCTAACACACTCACTCAGCTGCTCCCAAAACACTTGCCCCTCATGATCTTTCTTCTCATGGCCAAGTGCATAGGCACTGATAATCACCCATCTCTCTCCATCCGCTTTTAGTGTTACCCATATCAATCTAGAATTTACTTTCTTACACTCTGTCACATACTCATACAACTCCTGCTTTAGGAGTAGTGCTACTCCTTCCCTTGCTCATGTCCTCTCACCAACCCCTGACTTTACTCCTAAGACATTCCCAGACCACTCTTCCCCTTTACCCTTGAGCTTCGTTTCACTCAGAGCCAAAAGATCCAGGTTCCATTCCTCAAACATACTACCTATCTCTCCTTCTTTCTCATCTTGTGTACGTCCACACACATTTAAACACCGCAATCTGAGCTTTCAAGGAGGATGAACACTCCCCGCATAGCTCCCACTTCTGTTTCCCCTTTTAGAAGAGAGTGGTGAGAGTAAGTGGGCTTGGAAATAAGACTTGTTTGAGGAAGTACCAGGAGAGATTGAGTGCAGAATGGCAAAAAGTGAGAGCAAATGACATTAGGGGAGTGGGGGAGGAATGGGATATATTTAGGGAAGCAGTGATGGCTTGCGCAAAAGATGCTTGTGGTATGGTAAAGGTGGGAGGTGGGCAGATTTGAGGGGGTAATGTGTGGTGGGATGAAAAAGTAACATTGTTAGTGAAAGAGAAGAGAAAGGCATTTGTACAATTTTTGTAGGGAAGTAGTGCAAATGACTGGGAGATGTATAAAAGAAAGAGGCAGGAGTTCAAGAGAAAAGTGCAAGAGGTGAAAAAGAGGGCAAATGAGAGCTGAGGTGAGAGATTATCATTAAATTTTAGGGAGAATAAAAAGATTTTTGGAATGAGGTAAATAAAGTGCATAAGACAAGAGAACAAATGGTGAAGGGGGCTACTGGGGAGGTAATAACAAGTAGTGATGAAGTGAGATGGAGTGACTATTTTGAAAGTTTGCTGAATGTGTTTGATGATAGAGTGGTAGATATAGGGTGTTTTGGTTGAGGTGGTGTGTCAAGTGAGAGGGTCAAGGAGCTTTGTTTGGTAAACAGAGAAGAGGTAGTGAAAGCTTTGTGGAAGATGAAAGCCGGCAAGGCGGCGGGTTTGGATGGTATTGCAGTGGAACTTATTAAAAAGGGGGTGACTGTGTTGTTGATTGGTTGGTTAGGATATTCAGTATGTATGGATCATGGTGAGTTCCTGAGGATTAGCGGAATGCATGCATACTGCCATTGTACAAAGGCAAAGGGGATAAAGGTGAGTGTTCACATTACAGGTTGAGTATTCCTGGGAAATTATATGGGAGGATATTGATTGAGAGGGTAAAGGCATGTACAGAGCATCAGATTGGGGAAGAGTAGTGTGGTTTCAGACGTGGCAGAGGATATGTGGATCATGTGTTTGCTTTGAAGAATGTATGTGAGAAATACTTAGAAAAACAGATGGATTTGTATGTAGCATTTATGGATCTGGAGAAGGCATATGATAGGGTTGATAGAGATGCTTTGTGGAAGGTTTTAAGAGTATGTGGTGTGGGAGGTAAGTTGCTGGAAGCAGTGAAGAGTTTTTATTGAAGATGTAGGGTATGTGTACGAGTAGGAAGTGAGGAAAGTGATTGGTTTCCTGTGAATGTCAGTTTGTGGCAGGGGTGTGTGATGTCTCCTAGGTTGTTTAATTTGTTAATGGATGGGGTTGTTAGGGAGGTGAATGCAAGAATTTTGGAGAGAGGGGCAAGTATGCAGTCTGTTGTGGATGAGATGGCTTGGAAAGTCAGTCAGTTGTTGTTTGCTGATAGCTGGTAGCTGATTTGGGTGAGAAACTGCAGAAGTTGGTGACTGAGTTTGGTAAAGTGTGTGAAAGAAGATAGCCGAGAGTAAATGTGAATAAGAGCAAGATTATTAGGTTCAGTAGGATTGAGGGCCAAGTTAATTGGGAGGTAAGTTTGAATGGAGAAAAACTGGAGGAAGTGAAGTGTTTTAGATATCTGGGAGTGGACTTAGCAGTGGAAGTGTCACAGGGTGGGGAGGGGGTGAAGATTCTGGGAGTGTTGAAGAATGTGTGGAAGGGGAGAACATTATTTCAGAGAGCAAAAATGGGTATGTTTGAAGGAATAGTGGTTCCAACAGTGTTATATGGTTGGGAGGTGTGGGCTATAGATAGGGTTGTGTGGAGGACAGTATGTGGTGTGAGGTGGTTTGATCGATTAAGTAATGAAAAGGTAAGAGAAATGTGTGGCACTAAAAAGAGTGTGGTTGAGAGAGCAGAAGAGGGTATGTTGAAATGGTTTAATTTGCATGGAGAGAATGAGTGAGGAAAGATTGATGAAAAGGATATATGTGTCAGAGGTAGAGGGAACAAGAAGCGGGAGACCAAATTGGAGGGGGAAGGATGGAGTGAAAATGATTTCGAGCGAATGGGACCTGAACATACTGCAGGGTCCCATGAGTCCCTTCTCTCCTTGAGGCCTTGCACCAAACAGGAAGCTGGCCATGCCCACTGGTAGGGACCAAATGTTCTGATGTATGTGCATCTGTGTGCAGAATGTGCAGAGTAATTGAATATTAGGTGCTTGGTGTCTTCCTTTTGGTTGTTGCATTGTGGGTATGGAGTATCTTGGGACATGTTTCAATGATGGATGATGTCCAATGTGTAAGTGGGAGAGTGTGACTTATGATTGCCTGGGGAATGCTGTTTTTTTGATGTATATCTGGGGGGTTAGAGTGAATTGGGAGGTAGGTTGTTATTTCAGTGTATATGTGATTTGACAGCATTCTGTTTGTTTGGGGCTGGGGAATCTATGAATAGATGTTCTGAGGAGTGAGGCAGGGGTAAGCTTATTATTTATACGTGGGTGTTGTTGGCTAATTATAAAGTGGTTAGGGGGGTCTAGTGCTGTTGCACTAGTGCCAAGCATGTATTCGCAGGATCTCTGTTTTACTATGAATGTGTTGAGTGTTTGTTGTTGCTAAGCAGCCAGTAATTTTTCTACATACTTTTATATGGTTTGCAGCTTTATTTGTATAAAAATTTCCTCTGTCTTGTAGTTTAACTTATGCAAAGTTTTTTTTTAGGCACAGTAAAATTGGAATTCTTACCCTTTTTATATTTACACAGGAAGCACTGAAAGTGGACTTGCCTCTGAGAGCTCCCTTGGAAGTGGATGATGGTGTGAGCCACTTAGATGAAAACCTTGTTGTAACAGCCAAAGAAACGTTGGACGCGTTGTCCAAGAGCTCCCATATTATCCAGATGCATACCCATCGTGTAACACATATTGCCGATGCTGTAGAAATAATTCTTAACAACAAGCATCACCCTACAGAAGCTTTTCTTACAAGCACAGAAAACATTATGTAGTTTGGAAAGGTTCCTCCCATAATGTTGAAGGGACTGAAAAAGTTTAAGACTCGAGAAAGGGGGAGGGGTAAAATGTTGATGACTGACAAGCACAGTGAAAAAATAGTTAATGGAAGGATGTTGAATGCACAAAATGTGAGATACTTATGCTCTCTATAAAGAAAAACAGACCTCCAGGAAAACATGTAATCAAAGACTTCATGGGAGGATATTGACTGAGAGGGTGAAGGCATGTACAAAGCATCAGATTGGGGAAGAGCAGTGTGGTTTCAGAAGTGGTAGAGGATGTGTGGATCAGGTGTTTGCTTTGAAGAATGTATGTGAGAAATACTTAGAAAAGCAAATGGATTTGTATGTAGCATTTATGGATCTGGAGAAGGCATATGATAGAGTTGATAGAGATGCTCTGTGGAAGGTATTAAGAATATATGGTGTGGGAGGCAAGTTGTTAGAAGCAGTGAAAAGTTTTTATCAAGGATGTAAGGCATGTGTACATGCAGGAAGAGAGGAAAGTGATTGGTTCTCAGTGAATGTTGGTTTGCGGCAGGGGTGCGTGATGTCTCCATGGTTGTTTAATTTGTTTATGGATGGGGTTGTTAGGGATGTGAATGCAAGAGTTTTGGAAAGAGGGGCAAGTATGCAGTCTGTTGTGGATGAGAGAGCTTGGGAAGTGAGTCAGTTGTTGTTCGCTGATGATACAGAGTTGGTGGCTGATTTGGGTGAGAAACTGCACAAGCTGGTGACTGAGTTTGGTACAGCGTGTGAAAGAAGAAAGCTGAGAGTAAATGTGAATAAGAGCAAGGTTATTAGGTTCAGTAGGGTCGAGGGACAAGTCAATTGGGAGGTAAGCTTGAATGGAGAAAAACTGGAAGAAGTGAAGTGTTTTAGATATCTGGGATTGGATTTGGCAGCGGATGGAACCATGGAAGCGGAAGTGAATCATAGGGTGGGGGAGGGGGTGAAAAATCTGGGAGCGTTGAAGAATGTGTGGAAGTCGAGAACATTATCTCGGAAAGCAAAAATGGGTATGTTTGAAGGAATAGTGGTTCCAACAATGTTATATGGTTGTGAGGCGTGGGCTATGGATAGAGTTGTGTGGAGGAGGGTGGATGTGCTGGAAATGAGATGTTTGAGGACAATATGTGGTGTGAGTTGGTTTGATTGAGTAAGTAATAATAGGGTAAGAGAGATGTATTTATTCATTTTTTATTTTGCTTTGTTGCTGTCTCCCACGTTAGTGAGGTAGCGCAAGGAAACAGATGACAGAATGGCCCAACCCACCCACATACACATGTATATACATACACGTAAACACACGCAAATATACATACCTATACATCTCGATGTATACGTATATATACACACACAGGCATATACATATATACATATGTACATAATTCATACTGTCTGCCTTTATTCATTCCATCGCCACCTCGCCACACATGCAATAACAACCCCCTACCCCCTCACGTGTGCGAGGTAGCGCAAGGAAAAGACACAAAGGCCACATTCGTTCACACTCAGTCTCCAGCTGTCATGTAATAATGCACAGAAACCACAGCTCCCTTTCCACATCCAGGCCCCACAGGACTTTCCATGGTTTACCCCAGATGCTTCACATGCCCTGGTTCAATCCATTGACCGCACGCGACCCCAGTATACCACATCGTTCCAATTCACTCTATTCCTTGCACGCCTTTCACCCTCCTTCATGTTTAGGCCCTGATCACTTAAAATCTTTTTCACTCCATCTTTCCCCCTACAATTTGGTCTCCCACTTCTCGTTCCCTCCACCTCTGACACATATATCCTCTTTGTCAATCTTTCCTCACTCATTCTCTCCATGTGACCAAACCATTTCAAAACACCCTCTTGTGGCATGAGAAGTGTGGGAGGTGGGCAGATTAGAAAGGGTAGTGAGTGGTGGGATGAAGAAGTAAGATTATTAGTGGAAGAGAAGAGAGAAACATTTGGATGATTTTTGCAAAGAAATAATGCAAAGGTGAGTGTTCACATTACAGTTTGTTGAGTATTCCTGGGAAATTATATGGGAGGATATTGATTGAGAGGGTAAAGGCATGTACAGAGCATCAGATTGGGGAAGAGCAGTGTGGTTTCAGAAGTGGTAGAGGATGTGTGGATCAGGTGTTTGCTTTGAAGAATGTATGTGAGAAATACTTAGAAAAGCAAATGGATTTGTATGTAGCATTTGTGGATCTGGAGAAGGCATATGATAGAGTTGAAGGTATTAAGAATATATGGTGTGTGTGTGTGTGTGTGTGTGTGTGTGTGTGTGTGTGTGTGTGTGTGTGTGTGTGTGTGGGGGGGGGGGGGGGGGGCAAGTTGTTAGAAGCAGTGAAAAGTTTTTATCGAGGATGTAAGGTTTGCATACGTGCAGAAAGAGAGGAAAGTGATTGGTTCTCAGTGAATGTTGGTTTGCGGCAGGGGTGTGTGATGTCTCCTTGGTTGTTTAATTTGTTTATGGATGGGGTTGTTAGGGGTGTGAATGCAAGAGTTTTGGAAAGAGGGGCAAGTATGCAGTCTGTTGTGGATGAGAGAGCTTGGGAAGTGAGTCAGTTGCTGTTCGCTGATGATACAGCGCTGGTGGCTGATTCGTGAGAGAAACTGCAGAAGCTGGTGCCTGAGTTTGGTAAAGTGTGTGAAAGAAGAATGTTGAGAGTAAATGTGCATAAGAGCAAGGTTATTAGGTACAATAGGGTTGATGGACAAGTCAATTGGGAGGTAAGTTTGAATGGAGAAAAACTGGAAGAAGTGCAGTGTTTTAGATATCTGGGAGTGGATTTGGCAGTGGATGGAACCATGGAAGCGGAAGTGAATCATAGGGTGGGGGAGGGGGCGAAAGTTCTGGGAGCGTTGAAGAATGTGTGAAAGTCGAGAACATTATCTCAGAAAGCAAAAATGGGTATGTTTGAAGGAATAGTAGTTCCAACTATGTTATATGGTTGCGAGGCGTGAACTATAGATAGAGTTGTGCGGAAGAGGGTGGATGTGCTGGAAATGAGATGTTTGAGGACTATATGTGGTGTGAGGTGGTTTGATCGAGTAAGTAATAATAGGGTAAGAGAGATGTGTGGTAATAAAAAGAGTGTGGTTGAGAGAGCAGAAAAGGGTGTTTTGAAATGGTTTGGTCACATGTAGAGAATAAGTGAGGAAAGATTGACTAGGAGGATATATGTGTCACAGTTGGAGGGAACGAGAAGTGGGAGACCAAATTGGAGGTGGAACGATGGAGTGAAAAAGATTTTCAGTGATTGGGGCCTGAACAGGCAGAAGGGTGAAAGGTGTGCAAAGAACGAGTGAAATGGAACGATGTGGTATACTGGAGTGAACATGCTCTCAATGGATTGAACCAGGGTATGTGAAGTGTCTTCGGTAAACCATGGAAACTTTTGTGGTAAATGGATGTGGAAAGGGAGCTGTGGTTTCGATGCATTATACATGACAGCTAGAGAATGAGTGTGAATGAATGTGGCTTTTGTTCTTTTTCTAGCGCTACCTTGCGCGCGCCTGCGGCAGAGAGAGGGACTTGTCATTTCATGTGTGGCAGGATGGCAACGGGAATAAATAAGGGCAGCAAGTATGAATTATGTACATGTGTATATATGTATATGTCTGTGTAGGTATATATATGCAGAGGTATGTATATGTGCATGTGTGGACGTGTATGTGTATACATGTGTATGTAGGTGCGTAGGGCCATTCTTTCATCTGTTTCCTTGCGCTACCTTGCTAACGCGGGAGACAGCGACAAATATAAATAAAATTTTTTTTTCATGCACACTCACTATTTCCTTCGCCAGTGAGGTAGCATTAAGAACATAGGACTGAGCCTTAGAGGGAATATCCTCACTTGGACCCCTTCTCTGTTCCTTCTTTTGGAAAATTAAAAATGAGAGGGGAGGATTTCCAGCCCCTGCTTCCTCCCCCTTTACTCACCTTCTATGACACACAGGGAATACGTGGGAAGTATTTCTCTTACCTTTTCATTACTTAATCAAACCACCTCTCACCACATAGTTCTCCAACACTTCATTTCCAACACATCCACCCTCCTCCACACGACCCTATCTATAGCCTATGCCTCGCAACCATATAACATTGTTGAACCACTTTTCCTTCAAACATGTCCATTTTTGCTCTTTGAGATAACATTCTTGCCTTCTACACATTCTTCAATGCTCCCAGAACCTTCACCCTCTCCCCCACCGTGTGACTCACTTCTGCTTCCATGGTTCCATCCACTGCTTAAGTCCACTCCCAGATATCTAAATCACTTCACTTCCTCCAGTTTTTCTCCGGTCAAGCTTACCTCCCAATTAACTTGTCCCTCAACCCTACTGAAGCTAATAATCTTGCTCTTGTTCACATTTACTCTCAGCTTTCTTCTTTCACAAACTTTACCAAACTCAGTCAGTTTCTCACCCGAATCAGCCACCAGTGCTGTATCATCAGTGAACAAGTGACTCATTTCCCAAGCCCTCTCGTCCACAACAGACTGTATACTTGCCCTTCTTTCCAAAACTCTTGCATTCACCTCCCTAACCATCCCTTCCATAAACAAATTAAACAACCATGGAGACATCATGCACTCCTGCTGAAAACCGACATTCACTGGGAACCAATCACTTTCCTCTTCTACTTGTACACATGCCTTACATCCTTGGTAAAAATTTTTCACCGCTTCTAGCAACTCACCTCCCATACTATATACTCTTAAAACCTTCCACAAAGCATCTCTATCAACCCTTTCATATGCCTTCACCAGATCCATAAATGCTACATACAAATCCATCTGTTTTTCTAAGTGTTTCTCACATACAGTCTTCAAAGCAAACACCTGATCCCCACATCCTCTACCACTTCTGAAACCACACTGCTCTTCCCCAATCTGATGCTCTGTACATGCCTTCATCCTCTCAATCAATACCCTCCCATATAATTTCCCAGGAATGCTCAACAAACTTATACCATTGTAATTTGAACATTCAACTTTATACCATTTTCCTTTGTACAATGCCACTATGCATGCATTCTGCCAATCCTCAGTTACTTCACCATGATCCATATATTTAATGAATATCCTCACCAACCAATCAACACAGTCACCCTGAATATCCTCACCAACCAATCAACAACACGGTCACCCCCTTTTTAAATAAGTTCCACTTGAATACCATCCAAACTTGCCACCTTGCTGGCTTTCATCTTCTGCAAAGCTCTCACTACCTCTTCTCTGTTTACCAAACCATTCTCCCTGACCCTCTCACTTCGCTCACCACCCCGTCTAAAACACCCTATATCTGCCACTCCATCATCATACACATTCAACAAACCTTGAAAATACTCACTCCATCTTCTCACTTCATCACTATTTGTTATTACCTCCCCAGTAGCCCCCTTCACTGATGTTCCCATTTATTCTCTAGTCTTATGCACTTTATAAATAATTTTTTGTAATTTAGGTAGATTTTAGTAATGCAGTAAGTTTTTTCTGTTATTCAGTTTCTTTACACTTTTTCTTTATGGATGAAAATAGCCAATTGTTTTGGCTAGATCCAGTTGTGTCACAATACAGTGCAATTCAGTATAGTGATTTTGAAGAAAGTGCAGGTGCCAAAATTACTCCCATTTTTTTTCATTATAATGTGGTCTCTTGCGATAGAGCATGAACCCAGCTGATTGCATGCAATGGGTGCCAATGCTGCACATGCCAACTCCTACCATGTTATTTCTCTGCTAGATTCAGAGGGTATGGATGTATCATTTGCCACTTGTATATTTCTACACTTCTGCCCACCTGAACCAGTTAACACATTGCATGCGTAAATGCTTAGCAAACACTCCTACTACAAGTCAGCTTTTTCAAACTACTAAGTGAACTTAAGTATGGGCCAAGCACCTCGGTACTTGCTCTTGAGCTTGGGTCTAACACTTCAGCAGCAGTTGCTCTTGGGTATGGATCTAGTGCTCCAGTAGTTGCTCACCACAATGGCACTAACAAGAGCAGCATCTTCACCATAAACAAGAGATATGAGTCTATCAGGATAGCCTTTTCTCAACCAGCCATCTATTTTGAAGATTGCAATGCATTTCAGGAACCAACATATGTGAAGGTGGAGAATGCTATTCCATTTAACCTTTTAACATCCATTAAAAAAAAGATTACCCTAAAAATTTGGGAATTTCAAGATTGATAGAAGGTGTTTTTCTTCCTAAAATATCTAAGATTATATTAATGAATGCATAAAACAAATATAGGAGTAAGTTTGGCTCATGCCTAACTGCATAATTACAAGAAATATTTACATAATCATCCAGCACATTCTACTAGACAGCCACGCTTGACTGCTAAATATATGCTTGCATCAAAGTAAGCATCACTCTTTAGCTATTTTTTTATTACTTCACGTGAAATTTACAGCTATCTTTACTTACATATTGCAAACTTTTGTATTATAATTCATAGAAACTACGTTGTTCACTTAATTGAATGTAATACTTGAGAAAATTACGTGCTGTGATGTGTGAATGATATATGAGGAAGGTCATGAGGGTGTGTGTGTGTTGTCCTACCACCCAGACAAGCTAGAAATTCTTGATGAGTCTTTTTTGTTTATCTAGCCAAACTCATTATGCTTCCCAGTTTGTTCAACTTATTTTTAGAAATGAAAAATAATATGATAGCCGAATATCATTTATAACTATAGCAACAGCACAAGGTAAAAATGATTTCAATGCATCTGTAATAAAATGAAAAGAACATAGTTTTTAATCTTATAATCCATGCTGATCTTCCTTATTACATCCTCCTATCATCCGATCTCTCCTAACCCATTTATGAGAAGGAAATAACTGACTCTAGCACCACAATACAATACGATACACCCAACAATACAAGTCACTGCCACCTCACACAGCTCATGAATACAATTACTGGCCTAATTCACATAAAGAAACAATGTATAGCATTGATTTTCTTTTTTAGTATATTCTTGACTAAATCACACAGGGAATGGTTCCAAGTGAAAGATGGTCTGCAGCAGGCATGTGTGATGACATCGTGGTTATTCATTTTGTTTATGGATGTGGGGTTAGGGATGTAAATGTGAAAGTTTTGGACAGTGGGGCAAGTATTCAGTCTATGGGGGATGAGAAGGTCTAAAAAGTGTCAGTTGTTTGCTGGTGACAGAACTGGTGGCAGATTCAAGTGAGAAACTGCATGGGCCAAAGATAAGGCTGTTGAGGAGGGTGGATGTTATGGAAATAAAATGTTTGTGGACAGTATGGTGTGTAAAGTGGTTTTATTGATTAAGTAATGAAACGGCAAGAGACATGTGGTAATATAAAGAATGGGGCTGAGAGAGAAAAAGGTGTGCTGATGTGGTTTGGACACATGGAGAGAATGAGTGAGGAAAGGTTGATGAAGAGTATATTCAGTCCTGAATTTATTGATGATGAGTTTGAGAATATGTATTCTATTGGATCCAAGTTTAAGTATCATAAATCTTTCATTGATAAATCCCTTAAGTTGGCAAAGAAATCATTTTATAGAGCTAAACTCAAATCGCCCCTTAACACCAAGAATCTTTATAGTTCTCCCTTTCAGTGATAGTTTTACACGAATGCCCAGGTTGCTTAAATCCATTAATTTAAATGTAGCCTTCAGCAATAACAATAATATAAAGAATATCTTAATAGAAAAAACTCACCAGAAAATTCTGCAGGCGGTGTTACACAATACAGAGGTGGAGGGAACAAAGAGAAGTGGGATATCAAACTGGAGGTGGAAGGATGGAGAGAAAAAGATTTTGAGTGATGGGGGCCTGAACACACAGGTGGGTGAGAGGCATGCAAGGCATAGAGTGAATTGGAACGATGTGATGTACCAGGGTGGATGTGCTGTCAATGGACTGAACCAGGGCACATGAAATGTCGGTAAACCATGTAAATGTTTGTGGGACCTGGATATGGATAGGGAGCTGTGGTTTTGGTGCATTGCACATGACAGTTACAGACTAAGTGTGAACGAATGTAGCCTTTTTTGTCTGTTTTCCTGGTGCTACCTCATTGAAGCAGGGGGTAGCAATGCTGGGGCAGGGTAGCACTGGGAATGGGTGAAGGCAAGCAAGCATGAATATGTATATGTGTTTATATGTATGTCTGTGTATGTGTGTATGGGCATTTATGTATATGTGCATTCATGTATATACATATGAGTATATGAGTGAATAGTCTGTTCTTCATCTGTTTCCTGGCGCTACCTCACTGACGTGGGAAACAGCAATTAATTATAATAAATAAATAATAAATATATATAGGTTGGTAATAGGTGGTGAGTGGCCAGAAACTGGGGGAAGGATGTTACTGGTTCTGCCCGCCTGGGTGTTGGGAGGGTTGGTGATAGCTGTATGGTGAACCAGATCTTCATTGATTGTCAGGTTGTGCTCATCTGACCCAGGTGGCAGTCTTTTCTTTCTGCCTTACCTGCATGTGAACTGCTGGTGTTCTATCTGCAAACATACAAAAATCTCTCTCCCTGTCACACACAATAGTTGGCAACACTTACCTCATGCAGCTCATTCTTTGTAGCCTTTGGTTTCCTGTGGTGAGTGCTGTGTGATGGCCCTGCCTTCCAGCAAAATGGTAGGAGCGGTAGAAAGAAGTAATGGGTGTGACTTTTGGGTGGAAGCATTTGGTAGAAGGTAGGTAGACACATTAGGTTGGGTGTGACTATTGGGTGGAAGCATTTGGTAGAAGTAATCAGTGGGAACATTTGATAGGAGCCTCTGCAAACACTGTGCTAGACTGGCCCTCTGCCAGTGGCCTGGTAAGGGTGAGGCATTAAAGGCTAAGAAGTGGCACTTGAGTTCACTAGTTATGGAGACTCTATTATTGTGGCCATCCCCTTAAGGGAGTTCCTGAAGGAAACAGGCATCAGAGATACTGATAGAAGTGAAGGGAACAAGGAGAACGGGGAGACTAAATTGGAAATGGAAGGATGGAGTGAAAGAGATTTTGAACGATCAAGGCCTGAACATACAGGAGGATGTACGGCATGAACAGGATAAAGTGAATTGGAATGATGTGGTATACTGGGGTCAGTGTGCTGTTAATGGACTGAGCCAGAGCAAGTGAAATGTCCAGAGTAATCCATGGAAATGTCTGTAGAGTCTGGTTGTGGATAGGGTGTTATGATTTCAGTGCATTACATTTGATAGGTAGAGAATGGATTGCCCTTTCTTCATTTGTTGCTGGTACTACCTTGCTATAGCGGAAAGTGGTAATCAAGTATGAAAAAGAAATGTTGACAGCTGAAGCTAATGTTGTCCCCAAGTAAACTAGTTCTCAAGATATACAAGTGTAAAGTTCTTGTCATGGTAAACCCATGAAAAGAAAAATAACATCCAGTATTTCTGAAGGGCAAAAATGAAACTGAAGACATTATAAACTATCATTGAGCAACTGTCAGCAGGTACAAAAAGCAGCAGCAATTGTAAATAAATATGAATGAGAATCACTTGGCACATCTTCACCTCCAAGTTATGTTATGGCTGGGATAGTTACTGCATGGCTGAAAGGAGTGAATCCTCAGATACACCTCATTTTTAAGGTTGAAACTGTTTTAAACTGCTTGGAAGACTCTGTCCTTAGGTGAAAAATATATCATTTCATTAGTGACACTTTACTCATAGAAATATATCAGCTTCATAATTTCTATACAGGGAAGCAATATCAATGTTATATGTATGCACTGGTGTGTGATTAATTCATTTATGGGCGTCAATTGAGCAATTGGGTGTTAGCGTTTGTTACCATACCTGCAATTCTGTACTCAAATGTTTATGAAAACATATAACAAATAATAAACTCACAAAGTAAATGATGTGTATTCAGTCATGAATAAAATATATCTGTTTTACTCTCTCCCATGTGTGAAAAACTTCTCTCAGGGTTGGTGTCCTGCAAGCAACGGAGAGATCTCAGACTTCTTGGGGGTCAGAAACTTCTTAACCCCTGCCTTTCTGGTACAGCATTTGTCTTTCACCCATCATTAACCACCTATTAGGTGAAAACAGCCGCAGGTCAGCCTTGGTCTGCACTCTAAACAATCAACAACTATATGACCTCATAATTCTCGGATCACAGACGGTGGTCACCCTCAGTTTTTCAAAAGAGAAGGAAGGTGGGTAGGAACAAAAATGGAGAAATGTTTATGGAAAACTGTCCTTGAAAGAGTTTTCCGTACTTTAAAACTTGCTCTGCTCTTCAAAGTCAGTTTGTCCTACAGGCAATGAGAATATACCAAGATGAAGGAGGCTAGCTGGAGGAAAACTTCTTAACAAAAACATAACCTACACAGTCTTCTTTGGCATATCACAGTTCCTCTGTCCTGGCAAAGGAAACCCTGGACCCACACCAAATTCACTCAACATCTAAATTCCTAGAGCAAGGTGAAAGTGACTGATGTTAAAGGAAAGACAAAGATCTGTATGTAAGTCTATTCCAAGGGAAGATTCCTCAAACAGGCCAAAATAGGAGTCTACCTTCCTGAACCTATGGCATCTGATACACAGGTAGTGTCCACCAAAATGGTCCAGGAAGAGATGTTCCTCACTGTGAAAGATTTTTGGGTACTAAAAGGTGTTCCCCACAGAATCTCTAGCAATCTCCACCAATCACTCAGAAAATTCATTCACCAAAGAGAAAAGTTCTGCTTTCTCGACTACAGATGCTTCTCGACTTACAGTGGTTTGACTCACGATTTTTTTACTTTACAATGGTGCGATATGCAACACTTTATCATAAAACAGGCTTTGTGGTCGTTAATTTTGTCCAACTGTGGGCTAATGTAAGTGGTCTGAAAACGTTTAAGGTAGGCTAGGCTAAGCTATAATGTATGGTAAGTTAAACAATATTATTTGTATTTTCGACATATTTTAATTTATGATGGGTTTCTCAGAAGGTAATCCCCACTGTAAGCCAAGGAGCATCTGTAGTGTTTATCAATCTTTGCTTGGTTGAGGAACCCCGTGAGCAACATGTAATATCTTCTGGAACCCTGATCTGTTATTTCCCTATTCTTCTTAACCATTTAGCATTTATAAATAAAGATCTTCACTGTGTGATCAACATCTACAGATGAAAATCTTTGCATTCAGTCTTCTGTCAGCATCTAAAGCAGGTGCAAAGTAATGGTAAGGGATCACATATTTGTCAAATATAAATAGAAATTTACATACAGACATTCAAGCCCCAATCATGACTAAGGCAATATCACCAGTTGTCAGGCAACGTGCAAATTCTGCTAGATTTACAGTTTTGAAGAATATTCAGAGTTTTATGGTGGTAACCAGTCTTCACATAATGGAGAAAGTATTTTGATGACAGACTTACAGTACAGATAGTGAAGATGAAGAAGGTGCACAAGGGATCTTTGGTATGAATGGAGGCAAAGCTGCAGTGGGTCAATGCTCATCAGCCAGCCTTCAGAACCCAACATGGGACTGGGTGGCTGGTAATTTCTCAAAGCTATTCGCTTTCAATAAAGTAAATAATGATGTTTCAGCTAGTACAGGAATTGGTGACCAAAGCAGTAAACTAGATATTTTATTCTTTTGTATGAGTTCATACTGAAACATGGGGATTGAACTATGAAAGAGCAAATTTTAAACAGGATAAAAAACATGAAATGGCACACATGAAATGGCACCCCCCCCTACCCCACGAGCATGCAAGGTAGAGCTAGGAAAAGACAATAAAGGCCACGTTCATTCACATACACACACACAATATATTTTTTTTTTTTTTTTTTTTGCTTTGTCGCTGTCTCCCGCATTTGCGAGGTAGCGCAAGGAAACAGACGAAAGAAATGGCCCAACCCACCCCCATACACATGTATATACATACACGTCCACACACGCAAATATACATACCCACACAGCTTTCCATGGTTTACCCCAGACGCTTCACATGCCCTGATTCAATCCACTGACAGCACGTCAACCCCGGTATACCACATCGATCCAATTCACTCTATTCCTTGCCCGCCTTTCACCCTCCTGCATGTTCAAGCCCCGATCACACAAAATCTTTTTCACTCCATCTTTCCACCTCCAATTTGGTCTCCCACTTCTTGTTCCCTCCACCTCCAACACATATATCCTCTTGGTAAATCTTTCCTCACTCATTCTCTCCATGTGCCCAAACCATTTCAAAACACCCTCTTCTGCTCTCTCAACCACGCTCTTTTTATTTCCACACATCTCTCTTACCCTTACGTTACTTACTCGATCAAACCACCTCACACCACACATTGTCCTCAAACATCTCATTTCCGGCACATCCACCCTCCTGCGCACAACTCTATCCATAGCCCACGCCTTGCAACCATACAACATTGTTGGAACCACTATTCCTTCAAACATACCCATTTTTGCTTTCCGAGATAATGTTCTCGACTTCCACATATTCTTCAAGGCTCCCACGATTTTCGCCCCCTCCCCCACCCTATGATCCACTTCCGCTTCCATGGTTCCATCCGCTGCCAGATCCACTCCCAGATATCTAAAACACTTTACTTCCTCCAGTTTTTCTCCATTCAAACTTACCTCCCAATTGACTTGACCCTCAACCCTACTGTACCTAATAACCTTACTCTTATTCACATTTACTCTTAACTTTCCTCTTTCACACACTTTACCAAACTCAGTCACCAGCTTCTGCAGTTTCTCACATGAATCAGCCACCAGCGCTGTATCATCAGCGAACAACAACTGACTCACTTCCCAAGCTCTCTCATCCACAACAGACTTCATACTTGCCCCTCTTTCCAAAACTCTTGCATTCACCTCCCTAACAACCCCATCCATAAACAAATTAAACCATGGAGACACCACACACCCCTGCCGCAAACCTACATTCACTGAGAACCAATCACTTTCCTCTCTTCCTACATGCACACATGCCTTACATCCTCGATAAAAACTTTTCACTGCTTCTAACAACTTGCCTCCCACACCATATATTCTTAATACCTTCCACAGAGTATCTCTATCAACTCTATCATATGCCTTCTGCAGATCCATAAATGCTACATACAAATCCATTTGCTTTTCCAAGTATTTCTCACATACATTCTTCAAAGCAAACACCTGATCCACACATCCTCTACCACTTCTGAAACCACACTGCTCTTCCCCAATCTGATGCTCTGTACATGCCTTCACCCTCTCAATCAATACCCTCCCATATAATTTACCAGGAATACTCAACAAACTTATACCTCTGTAATTTGAGCACTCACTCTTATCCCCTTTGCCTTTGCACAATGGCACTATGCACGCATTCCGCCAATCCTCAGGCACCTCACCATGAGTCATACATACATTAAATAACCTTACCAACCAGTCAACAATACAGTCACCCCCTTTTTTAATAAATTCTACTGCAATACCATCCAAGCCTTGCCGGCTTTCATCTTCCGCAAAGCTTTTACTACCTCTTCTCTGTTTACCAAATCATTTTCCCTAACCCTCTCACTTTGCACACCACCTCGACCAAAACACCCTATACCTTCAAAATACTCACTCCATCTCCTTCTCACATCACCACTACTTGTTATCACCTCCCCATTTGCGCCCTTCACGGAAGTTCCCATTTGCTCCCTTGTCTTACACACTTTATTTACCTCCTTCCAGAACATCTTTTTATTCTCCCTAAAATTTAATGATACTCTCTCACCCCAACTCTCATTTGCCCTCTTTTTCACCTCTTGCACCTTTCTCTTGACCTCCTGTCTCTTTCTTTTATACATCTCCCACTCAATTGCATTTTTTCCCTGCAAAAATCATCCAAATGCCTCTCTCTTCTCTTTCACTAATAATCTTACTTCTTCATCCCACCACTCACTACCCTTTCTAATCAACCCACCTCCCACTCTCCTCATGCCACAAGCATCTTTTGCGCAATCCATCACTGATTCCCTAAATACATCCCATTCCTCCCCCACTCCCCTTACTTCCATTGTTCTCACCTTTTTCCATTCTGTGCATATATATATATATATATATATACATATATATATATATGCACAGGGGATAGGGGAGAAAGAATACTTCCCACGTATTCCCTGCGTGTCGTAGAAGGCGACTAAAAGGGAAGGGAGCGGGGGGCTGGAAATCCTCCCCTCTCGTTTTTTTTAATTTTCCAAAAGAAGGGACAGAGAAGGGGGCCAGGTGAGGATATTCCCTCAAAGGTCCAGTCCTCTGTTCTTAACGGAACCTCGCTAATGCGGAAAATGGCGAATAGTATTAAAGAAAGAAAGAAAGATATATATATATATATATATATATATATATATATATTTTTTTTTTTTGCTTTGTTGCTGTCTCCCGCGTTTGCGAGGTAGCGCAAGGAAACAGACGAAAGAAATGGCACAACCCACCCCCATACACATGCCTTGATTCAATCCACTGACAGCACGTCAACCCCGGTATACCACATCGCTCCAATTCACTCTATTCTTTGCCCTCCTTTCACCCTCCTGCATGTTCAGGCCCCGATCACACAAAATCTTTTTCACTCCATCTTTCCACCTCCAATTTGGTCTCCCTCTTCTCCTCGTTCCCTCCACCTCCGACACACACACATATATATATATATATATATATATATATATATATATATATATATATATATATATATATATATATATGCACCTGGTCATGAGAAGAAAGATCATGAGAGGCAAGTGTTTTAGGAGCAGCTGAGTGAGTGTGTCAGCAGCTTTGATGCACAAGACCAGGTTATAGTGATGGATGATTTGAATGCAGAGATGAGTAATGTGGCAATTGAGGGCATAATTGGTGTACATGGGGTGTTGTGTTGTAAATGGAAATGGTGAAGAGCTTGTACATTTGTGTGCCGAAAAAGCACTGATGATTAGGAATACCTGCTTTAAAAAGACAGATATACATAAGTATATGTATGTAAGTAGGAGAGACGGCCAGAAAGCGTTATTGGATTACATGTTAATTGATAGGCACGAGAAAGAGAGACTTTTGGATGTTAATGTGCTGAGAGAGGCAATTGGAAGGATGTCTGACCATTATCTTGTGGAGGCAACGGTGAAGATTTGTAGAGTTTTCAGAAAAGAAGAGAGAATGTTGGGGTGAAGAGAGTGGTGAGAGTAAGTGAGCTTGGAAAGGAGACTTGTGTGAGGAAGTACCAGGAGAGATTGAGTGCAGAATGGCAAAAGGTGAGAGCAAATGACTTGAGGGGAGTGGGGGAGGAATGGGATGTATTTAGGGAAGCAGTGATAGCTTGCACAAAAGATGCTTGTGGCATGAGAAAGGTGGGAGGTGGGCAGATTAGAAAGGGTAGCGAGTGGTTTGGTATGAAGACGTAAGATTGTTAGTGAAAATGAAGAGAGACATTTGGACGATTTTTGCAAGGAAAAAATGCAATTGAGTGGGAGATGTATAAAAGAAAGAGGCAGGAGGTCAAGAGAAAGGTGCAAGATGTGAAAAATAAGGCAAATGAGAGTTGGGGTGAGAGAATATCATTAAATTTTAGGGAGAATAAAAAGATGTTTTGGAAGGAGGTAAATAAAGTGCATAAAACGAGAACAAATGGGACCATCGGTGAAGGGGTCTAATGTGGAGGTAATAACAAGTACTGGTGAAGTAAGGAGATGGAGTGAGTATTTTGAAGGTTTGTTGAATGTGTTTGATGATAGAGTGGCAGATATAGAGTGTTTTGGTCGAGGTGGTGTACAAAGTGAGAGGGTCAGGGAGAATGATTCCGTAAACAGAGAAGAGGTAGTGAAAGCTTTGGGGATGATGAAAGCCAGCAAGGCAGTGGGTTTGGATGGTAATGCAGTGGAATTTATTAGAAAAGGGAGTGACTGCGTTGATGACTGGTTGGTGAGAATATTCAGTGAATGTATGGTTCATGGTGAAGTGCCTCAGGATTGGCGGAATGCATGCATAGTACCATTGTATGAAGGCAAAGGGGATAAAGGTGAGTGTTCAAATTACAAAGGTATAAGTCTGTTGAGCATTCCTGGGAAATTATACAGGAGGGTATTGATTGAGAGGGTGAAGGCATGTACAGAGCATCAGATTGGGGAAGAGCAGTGTGGTTTTAGAAGTGGTAGAGGATATGTGGATCAGGTGTTTGCTTTGAAGAATGTATGTGAGAAATACTTAGAAAAACAAATGGATTTGTATGTAGCATTTATGGATCTGGAGAAGGCATATGATAAGAGTTGATAGAGATGCTCTGTGGAGGGTGTTAAAAATATATGGTGTGGGAGGTAAGTTGCTAGAAGCAGTGAAAAGTTTTTATTGAGGATGTAAGGCATGTGTACGAGTAGGAAGAGAGGAAAGTGACTGGTTCCCAGTGAATGCTGGTCTGCGGCAGGGGTGCATGATGTGCCCATGGTTGTTTAATTTGTTTACTGATGGGGTTGTTAGGTATGTGATTGCAAGAGTTTTGGAGAGAGGGGCAGGTATAGAGTCTGTTGTGGATGACAGGGCTTGGGAAGTGAGTCAGTTGTTGTTCGCTGATGATGTAGCGCTGGTGGCCGATTCGGGTGAGAAACTGCAGAAGCTGGTGACTGAGTTCGGTAAAGTGTGTGAAAGAAGAAAGCTGAGAGTAAATGTGAATAAGAGCAAGGTTATTAGGTTCAGTAGGGTTGAGGGACAAGTCAATTGGGAGGTGGGAATGAATGGAAAAAACTGGAGGAAGGGAAGTGTTTTAGATATGTGGAAGTGGATTCAGTGGATGGAACCATGGAAGCGGAAGTGAGTCACGGGGTGGGTGGGTTGGTTGGTTGGTTTGGGGAGAGTCTGGGAGTGTTGAAGAATGTGTGGAAGGCAAGGACGTTATCTTGGAGAGCAAAAATGGGTATGTTTGAAGGAATGGTGGTTTCAACAATGTTATATGGTTGCGAGGCATGGGCTATAGATAAGGTTGTGCAGAGGACTCTGGATGTGTTGGAAATTAGATGTTTGAGGACAATATGTGGTGTGAGGTGGTTTGATCGAGTAAATAATGAAAGGGTAAGAGAGATGTTTGGTAATAAAAAGAGTGTGGTTGAGAGAGCAGTAGAGGGTGATTTGAAATGGTTTGTTCATATGGAGAGAATGAGTGAGGAAAGATTGACAAAGAGGATATGTGTGTTAGAGGTGGAGTGCATGAGGAGAAATGGGAGACCAAATTGGAAGTGGAAGGATGGAGTGAAAAAGATTTTGAGCGATCAGGGCCCGAACAGACAGGAGGGTGAAAGGCGTGCAAGGAATAGAGTGAATTGGAACGATGTGGTATACCGGGGTCGATGTGCTGTCAATTGATTGAACCAGGCTCTGGGAGTGTTGAAGAATGTGTGGAAGGCAAGAACGTTATCTTGGAGAGCAAAAATGGGTATGTTTGAAGGAATAGTGGTTCCAACAATATATGGTTGTGAAGCATGGGCTATAGATAAGGTTGTGTGGAGGATTCTGGATGTGTTGGAAATTAGATGTTTAAGGACAATATGTGGTGTGAGGTGGTTTGATTGAGTAAGTAATGAAAGGGTAAGAGAGATGTTTGGTAATAAAAAGAGTGTGGTTGAGAGAGCAGAAAAGGGTGTATTGAAATGGTTTGGCCATATGGAGAGAATGAGTGAGGAAAGATTGACAAAGAGGACATGTGTGTCAGAGGTGGAGGGAATGAGGAGAAGTGGGAGACCAAATTGGAGGTGGAAGGATGGAGTGAAAAAGATTTTGAGCGATCAGGGCCTGAAAAGACAGGAGGGTGAAAGGCGTGCAAAGAATAGAGTGAATTGGAACGATGTGGTATACCGAGGTTGATGTGCTCTTAATGGATTGAACCAGGGAATGTGAAGCGTCTGGGGTAAACCATGGAAAATTTTGTGGGGCCTGGATGTGGAAAGGGAGCTGTGATTTCGGTGCATTACACATGACAGCTAGAGACTGAGTGTGAACGAATGTGGTCTTTGTTGTCTTTTCCTAGTGCTATCTTGCACGCGCGGGGGAGGGAGGATGCCATTTCACGTGTGGCGGGATGGTAACAGGAATGGATGAAGGCAGCAAGTATGAATATGCACATGTGTATATATGTACGTCTGTGTATGTATATGTATGTATACGTGAAATGTATATGTATATGTATATGTGCGTGTGTGGGCTCTTTATGTATATACATGTGTATGTGGGTAGGTTGGACCATTCTTTTGTCTGTTTCCTTGGGATACCTCGCTGACGCGGGAGACAGCGACAAAGTAAAATACATAAATAAGTATATATATATATATATACGCCCATACATGCACATATACAGATATGCATACATAACAGAGACAGACATATACATATATACACATGTACATATTCATACTTCCTTGCCTTCATCCATTCCTGGCACCATCCCACTCCAAAGGAAACAGCATTGCTATCCCCTGCTTCAGCTAGGTAGCACCAGAAAAACAGAAAAAAAGGTCACATTCATTCATACTCTGTCTCTAACTGTCATGTGTAATGCACCGAAACCACAGCTCCCTATCCTTATCCAGGTCCCACAGACCTTTCCATGGTTTACCCCAGATGTTTAATATGCCCTGGTTCAGTCCACTGACAGCACATTGATCTCAGTATACCAAATCGTTCCAAATCACTCTATTCCTTGCACACCTTTCACCCTCCTGTATGTTTGGGCCTTGATTGCTTAAAATCTTTTTCATTCCACCCTTCCATCTCCAATTTGGTCTCCTGCTTCTCTTTGTTCCCTCCACCTCTAACACACAAATATCCTCTTTGTCAACCTTTCTCTCTCATTCTATCCATATGCCCAAACCATTTTAACACACCCTCTTCTGCTCTCTCAACTGCACTCTTTTTGTTTCCACACATCTCTCTTATCCTTTCACTGCTTCCTCGATCAAACCACATCACACCACATATTGTCCTGAGATATTTCATTTCCAACACATCCACCCTATTCTGTACAACCCTCTCTATAGCCCATGCCTTGCAACCATATACTATTTTTGAAACTACTATTCCTTCAAACATATCAATTTTTGCTCTTTGAGATAACATTCTCTCCTTCCACACATTCTTCATAGCTCCCAGCATCTTTGCTCCTCCCCCACCCTGTGACTTACTTCCTCTTCCATGGTTCCAAATGCTCCCAGCACCTTCGCCCCTCCCCTACCCTGTGACTCAGTTCCTCTTCCATTTGCTGCTAAGTCCACTCCAAGATATCTAAATCACTTCACTTCCTCCAATTTTTCTCCGTTCAAACTTACATCCCAATTTTGTTCCTCAACCCTGCTGAACCTAATAACCATGCTCTTATTCACATTTATTCTCAACTTTCTCCTTTCACACACTTTTCCAAACTCAGTGACCAACTTCTGCAGTTTCTCATTCAAATCAGCCACCAGAGCTGTATCATTGGCGAACAACAACTGACTCACTTCCCAGGTCCTCTCATCCCCAATAGACTGCATACTTGCCCCTCTGTCCAAAACTCTTGCATTCACCTCCCTAACCACCCAATCTATAAACAAATCAAACAACCAAGGAGACATCGAACACCCCTGATGCAGACCGACCTTCACAGGGAACCAATCACTCTCCTCCCTTCCTACTCATACACATGCCTTACATCCTTGGTAAAAACTTTTCACTGCTTCTAGCAGCTTACCTCCCACACCATATGCTCTCAAAACCTTCCACAAAGCATCTCTACCAACCCTATCATATGCTTTCTCCAGATCAATAAATGCTACATACAAATATTTCTCACACACACATTCTTCAAAGTAAACACCTGATCCACACATCCCCGACCACTTCTGAAACCACATTGATCCTCCCCAATCTGATGCTCTGTACATGCCTTCACTCTCTCAATCAATACCCTCCCATACAATTTTCCAGGAATACTCAACAAACTTATGCCTCTGTAGCTTGAACACTCACCTTTTATCACCTTCACCTTTGTACAATGGTACTATGCATGCAATCTGCCAATCCTCAGGTACTTCACTATGATCCATACATACACTGAATGGATATCCTTACCAACCAATCAACTACACAGTTACTCCCTTTCTTAATAAATTCAACTGCAATACCATCCAAACCCACCACCTTGCCAGATTTCATCTTCTGCAAAGCTATCACTACCTCTTCGCCCTTAACCAAACCACTCTCCCTGACCCCCTCACTTCACACACCACTCCGACCAAAGCACCTTATATATGCCACTCTATCATCAAGCACATTTAAAAATATACCCTAGCCTTAGCCAGGTACCCATTTTATCGACCAACCCCTAAGGGTGGATGAACAGCTGGGTTGACTGTGGACCAACTGCCAAAACCAGGATTCTATCCTATGTACTCGCCCCTGGGTGGCTCATGAATGCATCACGGTCAGGTATGCTAATCGCTACACCCACCCTACTACTCCACAATTCATTCTATTTGCACTGCCTGCCATACCAAATCTCTCATACTCCCCTTCATTTCTTTTTCATTCTATATATCATACCACTTGCTCCTCTCAAACAGTTCATATCCACAGTCTGGATTCTTAACCTCTGATTCTTTCCAAGTCCATGTTTTAGCTGCATAGGTCAGGATTAGGAGGACTATGCTCACCTTTAATCCTCTCTTCACTTCCAGATTTACACCTCTACCCTTTATCATTCTATTACTACACCCAATGACTCTTCTACACTGTACTGCTCTCTCCCTTATCTCCTCTTCCATATCACCAAACTTACCCAATACAGCTCTTTTTTTATTTTATTTTTTTTTTATTTTGCTTTGTTGCTGTCTCCCGCGCCAGCGAGGTAGCGCAAGGAAACAGACGAAAGAAATGGCCCAACCCACCCCCACACACATGCACACACACACACGTCCACACACGCAAACATACACACCCACACATCCCAGCGTACACATATATATACACACACATATACACACATGCACACAATTCACACTGTCTGCCCCTACTCATCCCGATCGCCACCCCGCCACACATGGAATAACATCCCCCTCACCCCTCATGTGCGCGAGGCAGCGCCAGGAAAAGACAATAAAGGCCACATTTGCTCACACTTAGTCTCCAGCTGTCATGCAATAATGCCCGAAACCACAGCTCCCTTTCCACATCCAGGCCCCACACAACTTTCCATGCTTTACCCCAGACGCTTCACATGCCCTGATTCAATCCACTGACAGCACGTCAACCCCGGTATACCACATCGATCCAATTCACTCTATTCCTTGCCCGCCTTTCACCCTCCTGCATGTTCAGGCCCCGATCACTCAAAATCTTTTTCACTCCATCTTTCCACCTCCAATTTGGTCTCCCACTTCTCCTCGTTCCCTCCACCTCCAACACATATATCCTCTTGGTCAATCTTTCCTCACTCATTCTCTCCATGTGCCCAAACCATTTCAAAACACCCTCTTCTGATCTCTCAACCACACTCTTTTTATTTCCACACATCTCTCTTACCCTTACATTACTTACTCGATCAAACCACCTCACACCACACATTGTCCTCAAACATCTCATTTCCAGCACATCCACCCTCCTGCGCACAACTCTATCCATAGCCCATGCCTTGCAACCATACAACATTGTTGGAACCACTATTCCTTCAAACATACCCATTTTTGCTTTCCAAGATAATGTTCTCGACTTCCACACATTCTTCAAGGCTCCCAGGATTTTTGCCCCCTCCCCCACCCCTTGATTTACTTCCGCTTCCATGGTTCCATCCGCTGCCAGATCCACTCCCAGATATCTAAAACTTCCTCCAGTTTTTTTCCATTCAAACTTACCTCCCAATTGACTTGACCCTCAACCCTACTGTACCTAATAACCTTGCTCTTATTCACATTTACTCTTAACTTTCTTCTTTCACGCACTTCACCAAACTCAGTCACCAGCTTCTGCAGTTTCTCACATGAATCAGCCACCAGCGCTGTATCATCAGCGAACAACAACTGACTCACTTCCCAAGCTCTCTCATCCCCAACAGACTGCATACTTGCCCCTCTCTCCAAAACTCTTGCATTCACCTCCCTAACAACCCCATCCATAAACAAATTAAACAATCATGGAGACATCACACACCCCTACCGCAAACCTATATTCACTGAGAACCAATCACTTTCCTCTCTTCCTACATGTACACATGCCTTACATCCTTGATAAAAACTTTTCACTGCTTCTAACAACTTGCCTCCCACACCATATATTCTTAGTACCTTCCACAGAGTATCTCTATCAACTCTATCAAATGCCTTCTCCAGATCCATAAATGCTACATACAAATCCATTTGCTTTTCTAAGTATTTCTCACATACATTCTTCAAAGCAAACACCTGATCCACATATCCTCTACCACTTCTGAAACCACACTGCTCTTCCCCAATCTGATGCTCTGTACATGCCTTCACCCTCTCAATCAATACCCTCCCATATAATGTCCCAGGAATACTCAACAAACTTATACTTCTGTAATTTGAGCACTCACTCTTATCCCCTTTGCCTTTGTACAATGGCACTATGCAGGCATTCCGCCAATCCTCAGGCACCTCACCATGAATCATACATACATTAAATAACCTTACCAACCAGTCAACAATACAGTCACCCCCTTTTTTATAAACTCCACTGCAATACCATCCAAACCTGCAGCCTTGCCGGCTTTCATCTTCCGCAAAGCTTTTACTACCTCTTCTCTGTTTACCAAATCATTTTCCCTAATCCTCTCACTTTGCACATGACCTCGACCAAAACAACCTATATCTGCCACTCTATCATCAAACACATTCAACAAACCTTCAAAATACTCACTCCATCTCCTCACATCACCACTACTTGTTATCACCTCCCCATTAGCGCCCTTCACTGAAGTTCCCATTTGCTCCCTTGTCTTACGCACTTTATTTACCTCCTTCCAGAACATCTTTTTATTCTCCCTAAAATTTAATGAAGATTTGTATGGGTTTTCAGAAAAAAAGAGAGAATGTTGGGGTGAAGAGGGTACCCTGGTGAGAGTAAGTGAGCTTGGGAAGGAGACTTGTGTGAGGAAGTACCACGAGAGACTGAGTACAGAATGGAAAAAGGTGAGAACAAAGGAGGTAAGGGGAGTGGGGGAGGAATGGAATGTATTTAGGGAAGCAGTGATGGCTTGCGCAAAAGATGCTTGTGGCATGAGAAGCATGGGAGGTGGGTTGATTAGAATGGGTAGTGAGTGGTGGGATGAAGAAGTAAGATTATTAGTGAAAGAGAAGAGAGAGGCATTTGGATGATTTTTGCAGGGAAAAAATGCAAATGAGTGGGAGATGTATAAAAGAAAGAGACAGGAGGTCAAGAGAAAGGTGCAAGAGGTGAAAAAGAGGGCAAATGAGAGTTGGGGTGAGAGAGTATCATTAAATTTTTATACAGCTCTTAAATATATAAATTCTCTCACCTCTTCCGCTCTTCCTCCCACCATATCCAAAGCACAGTTTAGTACACTTTCTTCTTTCACTTATATGGTTTTACAAAATTTATACTTTCACTCTGTTTCCTTTCAAGCACCATTACTTTACTTTTACTTGCATTTAACTTCAATCATCTATGCTTACATGCATTAAACAGTTTCATTAAGCTCTTTTTACTTCAATTAAGGCTGGCATTGATGTGGACATTTGTCCATGACAGGAGCCTACAACATAAAGGTAACAACACACCACATCACTCCCTACATAATTGAGACAATAATACTTATCCAAGGTAGGGAGGAGGAATTTAACAAAATATAGCTGGAGTGGATACATGTTACTTGGTCTATGGTCAGAGTTAATACAGGGGGCAGGATGGTACCAACAGCTGAGGACGATGGCTTCTTCAATGACTGGAGGTTGCTAATTGGTTAGATAGCAGATATGGGCCAAGCCAAAGATGTTATTACCTAAGAGATGGTTAACAAAGGGTGAGAGGCATTTATCTCATCAGAGAGATAGGGGGTGATGCCATTTTTACCCCGGAAAATACAAGATATTTCATGTGGCTCATATGACTAATTGACCAGGAGAGAGATATTTATTACCCTTTGTGGTACTAGTACTTTGTTACATGAACACTATGAACTATTGGAGAATTACCTAAATCAAAATTCTATAAGAATGTACATCTTATCAATGTCTAAAGTATATTTCATGACCTGAAAAAATTAATATTTTTCAAAGCCTCTGGCATGTATTCTATGTTCTTTACATCTCCTGGGGCATGTGAATAACCTCGTCCATAGCCTGTGGAAAAAGATTAAGTTTTATACACATAAAACATTGTTTCTTATATAATATAAAGTTTTTGTTCTCCTTCATTCCTTTCAGCCATAAACCCATCTTATTATCCTTCTCTGGTGTACTCATGCATAAAAAATTAATTATGGACAAGGTAGAAAAAAAAATCGTAAATCAAGCTATGTTTATGAAAGATATAAGAAAGAAAATGGAAAAAGGTACTTTTGCTATTGAACTAAATAAACAAAGTCAAGATGATACTGGGCAAGCTCAAAACAGCATCTGAGTTACTGTAAAGATCTGGTCTTCACATGATTTTGAAATAATTTTCATATGAACTATGTATTATGCATAGGAAGTCAGAAATGCAAGTACTGAAAAATTAAAAACCTTTTCTCTCTGAGGCAGTCCCCTGCAAGCATGAGAAATTCTCTAGAAAAATTATGCTAAGAAATTTCCGAACCCCAGTAATTCTGGTGAGGAATTGCTGGCCTTCCCCACCCTTTGCTGTCCCTTAAGCCAGGGCAGCATCAGCTTGCTCACTTCTGGTCCACCTTTAGCCAATCAGATGCCACCACAGAGATAACACTATCAACCCTCTCTCTGGCCACCTAGGAGCTTAGAATTCAAAGATCGTGGGTACCAACCTAAAAGTGGTCACAATTGGTAAAAAAAGAAAAAGAAAAAAATCTCTAAGAATGGGTAATGTTTATTAAGTAACTTATTCTGCACAGTATTCAATTTAGTGAAATTTCTGTGTAACCTAATAACCCAACTACCAATTCTTAAATTTTCTTAATTTCATTTAACCCAATATGTGACTTCTTCTTGACTTATAAGTTCTGCTATATAATTTCATCACTGCTAACACAAAAGAAATTTTAAGATGCTATCTAACTTTTTCTACTTATGTACTTCATAAAATATATAAATTCTTCTCTCTATCTGAGTATATCTTAAGAATGTATCTTCTACTTACGTACATTCTTGTCAAGAAAACACTAATTTAACTTCAGTATCAAAGTTTGGCATTTATTTCATTTATTTTGCTTTGTCACTGTCTCCTGCGTTAGCGAGGTAGCGCAAGGAAACAAACGAAAGAATGGCCCAACCCACCCACATACACATGTATATACATACACGTCCACACACGCAAATATACATACCTATACATCTCAATGTACACATATATATACACACACAGACATATACATATATACACATGTACATAATTCATACTGTCTGCCTTTATTTATTCCCATCGCCACCTCGCCACACATGGAATAACAACCCCCTCCCCCCTCATGTGTGCGAGGTAGCACTAGGAAAAGACAACAAAGGCCCCATTCATTCACACTCAGTCTCTAGCTGTCATGTAATAATGCACTGAAACCACACCTCCCTTTCCACATCCAGGCCCCACAGAACTTTCCATGGTTTACCCCAAACGCTTCACATGCCCTGGTTCAATCCATTGACAGCACGTCGACCCCGGTATACCACATTGTTCCAATTCACTCTATTCCTTGCACGCCTTTCACCCTCCTGCATGTTCAGGCCCCGATCACTCAAAATCTTTTTCACTCCATCATTCCACCTCCAATTTGGTCTCCCACTTCTCCTCATTCCCTCCACCTCTGACACATATATCCTCTTGGTACTTTATATAATTCTGAATATATGTAAATATGTGTAAACATACATAACTATATCTGTAAATACAAGAATGGGCTGAACTGGAGCATATCAAATGGCTGGGGAAACCACAAAAAAGTATGAAGAGATTGGCTGTGGATCACGGGGTTCAGGTTTTGCTGCTGTTAAAGAGTGGAAGTGCGCTAATGGGGTTGTTCTTCATCTGTTCTAGGTGCAATCTTGCTAGGAGGGAAATGATGAGCAAATACAAAAGGGAAAAATATGTAAATATAAACACCAGGGTTAGAAACCCTCCCATTCCTTGTATTTCAATTTCTGAAAGTGGGAACAAGGAGGAGCCATGCAAGGAATGCATGTCCTCTTGAGATAGTCAGGATGGGGTGTTTGAATGTGTGACAACGTAATCAGGATGAGAAGAAGGGAAAGCTACGTATTACATTTGGGGTGAGGACCCTCAGTATTCTGGTTCTTAGCAAACCTAATCTCAAGGGAAAAGGGGCAGAATGGTTTGGGAATGTCCCATGGGTAAAGTACAGTTGATGTGAAGGTGAGAAAGAGGAAGGTGAGGCACATCTGCTAAAAGAGTTGGGGGAATGTGTGAAAGAGTTTAAGGAAATAAGTTCCAAACTGCTGTGGGTGAAAATTAAAGCAGGCTATGGGACAAAAGCATTTGTTCTTATGCACACGGTAATGAGAGGCAAGAGTTTCTGATATAAGCTGAGTGAATGTGCAAGAGATAGAGTATTACTGACAAGTGATGTGAACACAAGAGTTTATATAGCAGTTGAAGGTATAACTGGGGGGGTATACCATACCCATTGTTAATGAAAATGGTGAAAAGCTTGTAAAGTTGTGTGCTGAAAAAGGACCAGTGATTGGTACATACATACTCATACAAATATACATAGGTGAAAGGGGTTTAGGTTAATAGGAACTGTTGGATTATGTGCTTATTGAGAGGCATCAAAGGAGAGCTTTTAGATGCAGATGTGCCAAAGGGTAGCTGGTGGGATGTCTGATCACTTTTTGGTGAAGGTAAGAGTAATACAGGTACACCACCGATTTTCCGGCACTCTTGGTTCCAAAGCCTTGCCGGATTGACCATTTTATCAGACCAACTGTGGTCACGTAATAATAATTCATCAACACACCTCTAACCCACTAATTATACATCTCCCATGTGTCTAAAGTATACCATGGATGGCTAGAAATTTAAATTAAACAAATATTAAATGTGTGAGCACCCTAAGATGGTAAGTCTGTCCTTAGATTGTTTGAATCCTGTGGGGTCTTCTTCATCTTCTGTCATTAGTGTTTTCTTAGGTGTGCATTGCCAGAATAACGCAATTTCGTCTGCTTTATACACCTGCTCAGGACTAAGGTGCTCGTCAGCTACGAGTTTTGCAAATTCATCCACATTCTTGGCAGCTCCTTCGTGGTTTACAGACCACTTTTCTCTGCACGCTTTATTCATGGAAATTCCATGACTCTTCCTGAATCTTTAAAGCCATCCTTCACTATAGTCACGCTCATGTTGTAATCTAAGTTCTTTATGGAACAATTTAGCCTGGTCCATTATCATGCTATCTAACAAGTCCACTCCATCACTCTGACACTGTCGAAACTCGATCTTTCATATTCTTTCTAATCGTCATATGCTTCTTGGAATCACTGTCTGCATAGAATTTCAATACTTTCTCCCTTTGCTTCTTTATATCATAAACAGTTGATGAACCAATACTGTAGATGTCACACAGCTTTGCACCAAAACACCACGATCCATTTTTTCAACAGTTCTAATTTTTCTTGGATCGATAAGGAATGGCGTTTACCTTTGACACCATGACTAACACTCTCATATGTCTTAGAAGCCATAGCTAGGATTGAATTTAGGTAAAATAAGCTAGGAATCTCACAGAATTGTGGTATCACCACCAACAAGTGCACTGTAAAGAATGTAAATAAGTATGCCCCACACAATGCCATTTGTGGCCGCCCAGTAAACTAGTCTGGTGGCCGTGGTAATTTCAAGTTCCCTCACATAATTTTGTCCGGACTAAAGAGGGTGCCAAACCGTCAGTTGCTAGAAATTCGGTGGTGTACCTGTAGTTTGTAATGGTATCAGGAAAGCAAATGACAAAGGTGGAAAGGGGGTGATGCAAGTCAGTGAACTTGGAAATGAGGCTTGTACAGGGAGATGCCAGCAGAGATTAGGTGAAGAACAAAATGTGAGAGTAAACAAAAAAAAAGTAGGTGGGTGAAGAATGGAAGATATCTAAGGAAGCAGTACTCATATGTGCAGACCAAATGTGTGTTATATAGAAGGTGAGACATAGGCATGTAAGTGGCTGAATAAGGAAACTGAGCTGCTTGAGAAGAATGAAGGAAAAGTTTACTGGTATCACCTGCAAGGTAGGAGTAAAAAGGGTAATATAGTGAGAGTTGAGGTGAGAGAGTAAGGCATAATTTCAGCAAAAATAAGATGTTTTGTAAGGATGTGAATAATGCTAGAGCAAGAGAACAAAATGGTAGCATTAGTCAGGAGAGACAAGGAAGTGGTAAAAGAAAAAGATAAGGTGAACAGGAGATGGAGTGAGTATTCTGAAGAACAGCTGAATATATTAGACAAAACGGTGACAAATGTGAGGTGTTAGGAATGTGGAGGTAAGCAGAGTGACAGAATCATTACCGAATGCTTGGTGAAAAGAGATGTGGTAAAAAAAACCTTGCATAAGATTATGGTGGAACTTCTCCAGAAATAGAGTGAGACAGTTGCTGAATACTTAGTTAGGATCTTCCATGTATAAGTTACTCAAGGTGAGGGAGCCTGAGGATTACAAAAAGGCTTGTATTGTGCAAGGGTTATAAAACTAAATTTTTGAATTACAAAGGTACAAGTCCAGTGAATACACCTGTTAAAGTGTATGGGAGAGTGGTGAACATCATATTGGGAAAGAACAATGTGGCTTTAGGAATGGCAGAGGATACATGAACCAAGTGTTAGCTTTGAAGACTTTGTATGAGAAATACTTAGGAAAAGAAAAGAATATGAATGGGACATGTATAGATCTGAAGAAAGTATATGACAAGGTTAACAAAGATGATTTGTGGAGGGTGCTATGAATATATTATGAGGAAAAAAGCTGTAAGAGTAATGAGGAGTTTTCAGCATAAAAGGCATGTATGCAAGTAGGAAGAGATGAGGATGTGGCTCCAGATGAAGCTGGCATGTCAAGGGGTGAGTGCTTTCACTATAACTGTTTACCTGCTTATGGATTAGGTGTTGAAACAGGTAACTGCGAGGGTTTTAGAGAGAAGGATTCGTTTGTGGTGTTCTGGGGGAAGGGGGTTGAGTCACTTCCTGTTTGCAGATGACACAGCTCTCAATGCAGAATTGAAGGAGAAACTACATAAGCTGGTGTCTAAGTCTGGGAGTGTGTATGAAAGGAGGACATTGAAAGTTAAAGCGAATAAAATTAAGATAAGGAGGTTTAGCAGGGGACAGACACAGTTTGGTTTGAGTGTGGGTTTGAATGGAGAGAACCTGGTAGAAATGCAGTATTCTAAATAACTGGAAGTGGGCATGGCAGCAGAAGAAACTATGGGATCTGAAGTGCACCACAAGGTGGGTAAAGGGGCAAAGGTCCTAGGCGTGTTGAGGAATGTGTGGAATAAGTCACTGTCTTTGAATGCAAAGATAGGTATGTCTGATGTCATATTAGTCTCAATGGTGCTGTATGGATGTAAGTCACAAATGTATGAGAGTGGATGTGTTGGAAATGAAATTTGCATGAGGACAACTTGAGGTGTGAGGAGGGTTTGTCGAGGAATGAATGACAGCGAAAGACAGGTTTGGGAGTATTAGTTTATTATGTCTGACAAAGCTGAGTAGAGTGTGTTGACATGATTTGGACATATGATGAGGATGAAAGAGGAAAGACTGACTAAGAGGATGTACCTGTCAGAAATGGAGGGGACAAGGAATAGGGCAAGAACAAAAAGAAGATGGAAGGATGCTAAATTTGGGGTATGAATTTGCAAGAGAGCATAAGGCATGCAATGGATAGAGCAAATTGGAGTGGTGTGGTACATGGGATTTACTATAAATGGGCAAAACCAATGCATATTAAGTAGTCAGGGGAAACTGCTGAATGGTCTCTGGGGCTTGGCTGTGGACAGGGCCTCTAGTTTCAGTGTATTATGCCTGATAGCTAGAGTGGACAAAAGCAAATAAGGTCACTCTTTGTTTCTGGCACCACCTCAAAGTAGCTGTGCAAGGAACAGAAAACAGGTCTGAAAACCTTTTGTGACTACAACATACAGATTTTTGACTCACCTAGATCCTTCATAAGTTTAGAGGAAGCATTTCTAAGATGAAGCGGTACAGGTGGCAGTTGTCCAGCATGGTTTTGTATATGCTGTGAGACACGAGTCATTGCTAGATACACTTCTGGATTGTGCTGTGCTCTGAGGAGGAGACTGATTCAATCAATAAACAAGAACATATCAGAACTGTATGTAAAGGCCAAAACAATCTTTGAAAATGTGAATCTGGTGTATGTGTATACCATAGTGAAAGGCAAGTGGAATCTGAGTAATTTCATGCTTTTCCTTTAATGACATAGTGCCATCTAGAAAATAAATGTCACCTTGCTAAATAAACAGCACACTGGGCAAGAATGACATCAGATTCTGGCATCCCAAGCATCTGTACAGCCTGCATAGCTGACACAGCATAAGTCAGTGCTTCTGGAGTTCCCAAGCCTGAAAACAAGACAAATATCAACCTTCAAGTAATTTACTTGTTATTCAACTTTCTGATCTGCTAGTCCATAATGCACATTTTTCTTCATCAAAAGAAGGATGATGTAAGTTAACTTTTGAGTTAACTTTTGCTATACAATGTGCTCACTGGTAAACTACTAACCATTTACATTGTAACATACAGAGACATGACTGGGAAAAATCTTAGATGTTATATGGCAAAACTCTAGCTACATAACTAATAACTGAAGT
Source organism: Panulirus ornatus (assembly GCF_036320965.1). Taxonomy (NCBI): domain Eukaryota; kingdom Metazoa; phylum Arthropoda; class Malacostraca; order Decapoda; family Palinuridae; genus Panulirus; species Panulirus ornatus. The sequence continues at coordinate 43,243,561 of NC_092229.1, forward strand.
ACAGGTACACCACTGATTTTCCGGCACTCTTGGTTCCAAAGCCTTGCCAGATTAACCATTTTGCCGGACCAACCGTGGTCACATAATAATAATTCATTTACACACCTCCAACCCACTAATTATACATCTTCCATTTGTCTAAAGTATACCATGGACTGCTAGAAATTTAAATTAAACTAATATCAAATGTTTAAGCACCCTAAGATGGTAAGTCTGTCCTTAGGTTGTTTGAATCCTGTGAGGTCTTCTTCGTCATCTGCTGTTAGTGTTTTCTTAGGTGTGCATCACCAGAATAATGCAGTTTCATCTGCATTATACACCTGCTCAGGACTGAGGTGCTCATCAGCTACGAGTTTTGCAAACTCGTCCACATACTCAGCAGCTTCGTGGTTTGCAGACCGCTTTTCTCTGCACACTTTATTCATGGAAATTCCATGACACTTCCTGAATCTTTGAAGCCATCCTTCACTTTAATCACGCTCAAGTTGCAATCTAAGTTCTTTATGGAACAACTTAGCCTAGTCCATTATCATGCTACCTGACAAGTCCATTCCATCACTCAGATGCTGTCGAAACTATTCCATCATCACTCGATCATGCTCAGTACTCTTACCATCTTTCATAGTTTTTCTGATCATCATTTGCTTCTTGGAATCTCTGTCTGCATTGAATTTCAATATTTTCTCCCTTTGCTTCTTTATATCATACACAGTTGATGAAACAATAGTGTAGATGTCACGTAGCTTACGCACTGAAACACCACAATCCATTTTTTTCAACAGTTCTACTATATCTCGGATCAACATGGACTGGTGTTTACTTTGACACCACAACTGACAGTCTCATATGTCTTAGAAGCCATAGCTAGGGTTAAATTTAAGCAAAATAAGCTAAGGATCTCACAGAATTGCAGTATCACCACCAATTAGTGCAGTGTAAAGAATGTAAATAAGCACATCCTACACACAATGCCATCTGTGGCTGCCCAGAAAACTAGTCTGGTGGCCACGGTAATTTCAAGTTCCCTCACATAATTTTGTCTGGGCTAAAGGAGGTGCCGAACCACCAGTTGCTGGAAATTCGGTGGTGTACCTTTACTAGTAATTTACCTCCCTGGTCACTGACTGGCTACCAATTATAACCTAGACTATTCCATGGGTTATAGTGATCACTTCATATACCTTAGTTCATGTTCTATCCATTGACAATATGTTGCCCTCATAGTCCGCACTAATCCAATTAATTCTATCCCATGCACATGTCTTACCCTCCTAAAGTTTAGGCCCCAGTACCCAAGAGCCTCTCATGCTTCATCCTTCTGTCTTCTTCTTAGTCTCATTGAAGTCAGATTGACAACTATGCAATGGGTGGGGTGGTTTAGAGAAACAGTATAACTCTCTTGGTGTGCAACATATTTTCTGGTATCTCCCTAGGACACAAAAACAAGCATTTTTGTTTTATAATAAAAGGTGCACAAAAACTAAAAAAAAATAATCTGTCCTTAGAATTAAGAATTAATAATTCCAAGCTTAGGAAAAACACATGAGGTATCTACTACACTGGCCCCTTCTATTTATGCCAGTCACATACAATTTCATGTTTTAACTTTTTTATCTAGTTTAGAAAAATTATTAAAACCACTGTTTTTCTTATGAATTAAGAAATGGGTACTGGTATTTGAAATAATAAAAAAAAATATGTTATTTACCAGACCGATCAATTCTAAGTAAGGTTGGCATGGGTGCTATGGGTGGAGGTGGGTGCCAGACTCAGTCAGTCCCTAGAAGAGGCCCATAACTGCCCTTCGCTGTCACTATGGGCTGCTCAGGCCTCCAGATAGCTCTGGCATCTCATCTTTGGGTGGCCATCTATAGCAAACTAACGAGCATAGAGCACACACAGAATTCAACTTGTTGGAAATTTACACCATAATATCAAATGGGTTAATTCTGGTAAAATCTCATTGTACATATTCATAGGTAGGAACTCCTCCTTCCTCCATCTATCTCTGATACATACATCCTCTTAGCCAATCTTTCTTCATTTATCCTTCCATTTGTCAAACCCATTTCAGCACATCCTGATAAGTTATTTCAGTACGACTGCACTTACTACCACTCCTCATAGGATAACCTAACTCACAACAAATACCATCCACACATAATTTCCAACACCTCCACCCCAGATGGAAAAATAAATCAGCAATATACTCATATCTTACCAATATCTTCAGCTGCTGTTCTGACAAGCCTGCGTGCAATGAATCGAGGATCCTCTCCTCCTTTGATCATGCGCATGGTCCAATAGAGGGCAGCATTATCATCTCCACCCCTAATGGACTTCTGTAGGGCTGAGGCAAAATTAGAGAGGTACAACCTCTTTCTTATCCTTTCATTTTTTTCTAGTCAAATATCCTATCCATATTCTGATGCACCAAAAAACATAAAAATGGATTTCTGATAAGTTTTTAATGTGGGAGACAGCGACAAAGCAAATAAATGTAAAAATATAAATAATGCAACACAGTGAGTTTGTGAAGTAGTGATTGTATCTCCTCAATCAGCAACCTGGAACCTGGCCATTGCTGGACCACAGAAACTGATCCCTAGGGAACTCCAATATAAAACAAATGCTTGACCCCTAGTCTTGCCAGCTCATTTCACATGCATATTGCTATGTTATGAAAGGTAGACCAAAGCTTAAAACAATATAATACGACCATTACAAGGTTTTTATTGTTACATCAGAAGTACAAACACGGTCAGCAGGGTCTTCATGGTCAGCAGTGTCTTAGCTTATGTGGGGTCAGCAAGGTCTCTAGATCAGCAGGATCTTCAGAGTATGCAGGGTCATCAGGGTCTCCATGGAGAGCAGAAACTTGTACATCAGTGGCAGAGGAGGTGCAGGGAAGTGGATTTTCTATGCTGGAAGGAGCTTTGGCAGTGTTATTAACAAACTTTATCAACCACTGTTGCAATGTAGCTTGCCTCTGGTACTTTGGCTTTTCCTTAATCAATTTTCGTAGAATCAAATACACAGATATAATTTCTTGTTAAGTTATAAAGTCCTTTTGCTCCAGTCCTGGAATTAAATCTCTTGTCATCTGGATGCATTTATCTTTAGAAATTCTTTCCTCAACTTACATGATTTCTTGATCAGTTGGGTGATAAACAACAGGCTCATCTTTATCAGCTATTGGTGCCTTAGTGCTGCTAACAGCACCCCCCTAGGCAGATCCACAAACTAATGGTGGCAGATTCAAAACATGATGGGACCCTGGGGTGCCAGACTAAAGAGTGCTGGATTAGAGAGGTACAACCTCTTTCTTATCCTTTCATTTTTTTCTAGTCAAATATCCTATCCATATTCTGATGCACCAAAAAACATAAAAATGGATTTCTGATAAGTTTTTAATGTGGGAGACAGCGACAAAGCAAATAAATGTAAAAATATAAATAATGCAACACAGTGAGTTTGTGAAGTAGTGATTGTATCTCCTCAATCAGCAACCTGGAACCTGGCCATTGCTGGACCACAGAAACTGATCCCTAGGGAACTCCAATATAAAACAAATGCTTGACCCCTAGTCTTGCCAGCTCATTTCACATGCATATTGCTATGTTATGAAGGAGAACCAAAGCTTAAAACAATATAATACGACCATTACAAGGTTTTTATTGTTACATCAGAAGTACAAACACGGTCAGCAGGGTCTTCATGGTCAGCAGTGTCTTAGCTTATGTGGGGTCAGCAAGGTCTACTAGGATCAGCAGGATCTTCAGAGTATGCAGGGTCATCAGGGTCTCCATGGAGAGCAGAAACTTGTACATCAGTGGCAGAGGAGGTGCAGGGAAGTGGATTTTCTATGCTGGAAGGAGCTTTGGCAGTGTTATTAACAAACTTTATCAACCACTGTTGCAATGTAGCTTGCCTCTGGTACTTTGGCTTTTCCTTAATCAATTTTCGTAGAATCAAATACACAGATATAATTTCTTGTTAAGTTATAAAGTCCTTTTGCTCCAGTCCTGGAATTAAATCTCTTGTCATCTGGATGCATTTATCTTTAGAAATTCTTTCCTCAACTTACATGATTTCTTGATCAGTTGGGTGATAAACAACAGGCTCATCTTTATCAGCTATTGGTGCCTTAGTGCTGCTAACAGCACCCCCCTAGGCAGATCCACAAACTAATGGTGGCAGATTCAAAACATGATGGACCCATGGAGTTGCCAGACTAAAGAGTGCTGGATTAGAGAGGTACAACCTCTTTCTTATCCTTTCATTTTTTTCTAGTCAAATATCCTATCCATATATCTGATTGCACCAAAAAACATAAAAATGGATTTCTGATAAGTTTTTAATGTGGGAGACAGCGACAAAGCAAATAAATGTAAAAATATAAATAATGCAACACAGTGAGTTTGTGAAGTAGTGATTGTATCTCCTCAATCAGCAACCTGGAACCTGGCCATTGCTGGACCACAGAAACTGATCCCTAGGGAACTCCAATATAAAACAAATGCTTGACCCCTAGTCTTGCCAGCTCATTTCACATGCATATTGCTATGTTATGAAGGAGAACCAAAGCTTAAAACAATATAATACGACCATTACAAGGTTTTTATTGTTACATCAGAAGTACAAACACGGTCAGCAGGGTCTTCATGGTCAGCAGTGTCTTAGCTTATGTGGGGTCAGCAAGGTCTCTAGATCAGCAGGATCTTCAGAGTATGCAGGGTCATCAGGGTCTCCATGGAGAGCAGAAACTTGTACATCAGTGGCAGAGGAGGTGCAGGGAAGTGGATTTTCTATGCTGGAAGGAGCTTTGGCAGTGTTATTAACAAACTTTATCAACCACTGTTGCAATGTAGCTTGCCTCTGGTACTTTGGCTTTTCCTTAATCAATTTTCGTAGAATCAAATACACAGATATAATTTCTTGTTAAGTTATAAAGTCCTTTTGCTCCAGTCCTGGAATTAAATCTCTTGTCATCTGGATGCATTTATCTTTAGAAATTCTTTCCTCAACTTACATGATTTCTTGATCAGTTGGGTGATAAACAACAGGCTCATCTTTATCAGCTATTGGTGCCTTAGTGCTGCTAACAGCACCCCCCTAGGCAGATCCACAAACTAATGGTGGCAGATTCAAAACATGATGGACCCATGGAGTTGCCAGACTAAAGAGTGCTGGATTAGAGAGGTACAACCTCTTTCTTATCCTTTCATTTTTTTCTAGTCAAATATCCTATCCATATATCTGATGCTCCAAAAAAACATAAAAATGGATTTCTGATAAGTTTTTAATGTGGGAGACAGCGACAAAGCAAATAAATGTAAAAATATAAATAATGCAACACAGTGAGTTTGTGAAGTAGTGATTGTATCTCCTCAATCAGCAACCTGGAACCTGGCCATTGCTGGACCACAGAAACTGATCCCTAGGGAACTCCAATATAAAACAAATGCTTGACCCCTAGTCTTGCCAGCTCATTTCACATGCATATTGCTATGTTATGAAAGGTAGACCAAAGCTTAAAACAATATAATACGACCATTACAAGGTTTTTATTGTTACATCAGAAGTACAAACACGGTCAGCAGGGTCTTCATGGTCAGCAGTGTCTTAGCTTATGTGGGGTCAGCAAGGTCTCTAGATCAGCAGGATCTTCAGAGTATGCAGGGTCATCAGGGTCTCCATGGAGAGCAGAAACTTGTACATCAGTGGCAGAGGAGGTGCAGGGAAGTGGATTTTCTATGCTGGAAGGAGCTTTGGCAGTGTTATTAACAAACTTTATCAACCACTGTTGCAATGTAGCTTGCCTCTGGTACTTTGGCTTTTCCTTAATCAATTTTCGTAGAATCAAATACACAGATATAATTTCTTGTTAAGTTATAAAGTCCTTTTGCTCCAGTCCTGGAATTAAATCTCTTGTCATCTGGATGCATTTATCTTTAGAAATTCTTTCCTCAACTTACATGATTTCTTGATCAGTTGGGTGATAAACAACAGGCTCATCTTTATCAGCTATTGGTGCCTTAGTGCTGCTAACAGCACCCCCCTAGGCAGATCCACAAACTAATGGTGGCAGATTCAAAACATGATGGACCCATGGAGTTGCCAGACTAAAGAGTGCTGGATTAGAGAGGTACAACCTCTTTCTTATCCTTTCATTTTTTTCTAGTCAAATATCCTATCCTTTTATCTGATGCACCAAAAAACATAAAAATGGATTTCTGATAAGTTTTTAATGTGGGAGACACATAAAGAGTCATTGGACTGTGAGCATAAGTTTCTGGATGATGCTACATTTGTTGCTGGAACAACATGCTGCTAATTTCCTCTCCTCCATATGTAATTGAAGACTAAATGGCTCTTCGTTGGATACACCTCTTCTGTTGAAAACTGAACTTATAACAATAGTGGAAGGGTATTAAGAATATATGGTGTGGGAGGCAAGTTGTTAGAAGCAGTGAAAAGTTTTTATCGAGGATGTAAGGCATGTGTGCGTGTAGGAAGAGAGGAAAGTGATTGGTTCTCAGTGAATGTAGGTTTGTGGCAGGAATGTGTGATGTCTCCATGGTTGTTTAATTTGTTTATGAATGGGGTTGTTAGGGAGGTGAATGCAAGAGTTTTGGAAAGAGGGGCAATTGTGCAGTCTGTTGTGGATGAGAGAGCTTGGGAAGTGAGTCAGTTGTTGTTTGCTGATGATACAGCACTGGTAGCTGATTCATGTGAGAAAACTGCAGAAGCTGGTGACTGAGTTTGGTAAAGTGTGTGAAAGAAGAAAGCTTAGAGTAAATGTGAATAAGAGCAAGGTTATTAGGTACAGTAGGGTTGAGGGTCAAGTCAATTGGGAGGTGAGTTTGAATGGAGAAAAACTGGAGGAAGTGAAGTGTTTTAGATATCTGGGAGTGGATCTGGCAGCGGATGGAACCATGGAAGCGGAAGTGGATCATAGGGTGGGGGAGGGGGCGGAAATTCTGGGAGCCTTGAAGAATGTATGGAAGTCGAGAACATTATCTCGGAAAGCAAAAATGGGTATGTTTGAGGAATAGTGGTTCCAACAATGTTGTATGGTTGCGAGGCGTGGGCTATGGATAGAGTTGTGCGCAGGAGGATGGATGTGCTGGAAATGAGATGTTTGAGGACAATGTGTGGTGTGAGGTGGTTTGATGAGTGAGTAATGTAAGGGTAAGAGAGATGTGGTGGTAATAAAAAGAGCGTGGTTGAGAGAGCAGAAGAGGGTGTTTTGAAGTGGTTTGGGCACATGGAGAGGATGAGTGAGGAGAGATTGACCAAGAAGATATATGTGTCGGAGGTGGAGGGAACAAGGAGAAGAGGGAGACCAAATTGGAGGTGGAAGGATGGAGTGAAAAGGATTTTGTGTGATCGGGGCCTGAACATGCAGGAGGGTGAAAGGAGGGCAAGGAATAGAGTGAATTGGAGCGATGTGGTATACCGGGGTTGATGTGCTGTCAGTGGATTGAATCGGGGCATGTGAAGCGTCTGGGGTAAACCATGGAAAGCTGTGTAGGTATGTATATTTGCGTGTGTGGACGTATGTATATACATGTGTATGGGGGGGGGGGGTTGGGCCATTTCTTTCGTCTGTTTCCTTGCGCTACCTCGCAAACGCGGAAGACAGCGACAAAGTATAATAAAAAAAAATATAATAAATAAATAAATAAATATATATATATATATATATATATATATATATATATATATATATATATATATATATATATATATATATATATTTATATTTTTTTTTTTGCTTTGTCGCTGTCTCCTGCGTTTGCGAGGTAGTGCATGGAAACAGATGAAAGAAATGGCCCAACCGACCCCCATACACATGTATATACATACGTCCACACACGCAAATATACATACCTACACAGCTTTCCATGGTTTACCCCAGACGCTTCACATGCCCTGATTCAATCCACTGACAGCACGTCAACCCCAGTATACCACATCGATCCAATTCACTCTATTCCTTGCCCTCCTTTCACCCTCCTGCATGTTCAGGCCCCGATCACACAAAATCTTTTTCACTCCATCTTTCCACCTCCAATTTGGTCTCCCACTTCTCCTCGTTCCCTCTACCTCCAACACATATATCCTCTTAGTCAATCTTTCCTCACTCATTCTCTCCATGTGCCCAAACCATTTCAAAACACCCTCTTCAACTCTCTCAACCACGCTCTTTTTATTTCCACACATCTCTCTTACCCTTACGTTACTTACTCGATCAAACCACCTCACACCACACATTGTCCTCAAACATCTCATTTCCAGCACATCCATCCTCCTGCGCACAACTCTATCTATAGCCCACGCCTCGCAACCATACAACATTGTTGGAACCACTATTCCTTCAAACATACCCATTTTTGCTTTCCGAGATAATGTTCTCGACTTCCACACATTCTTCAACCCTCCCAGGATTTTCGCCCCCTCCCCCACCCTATGATCCACTTCCGCTTCCATGGTTCCATCCGCTGCCAGATTCACTCCCAGATATCTAAAACACTTTACTTCCTCCAGTTTTTCTCCATTCAAACTTACCTCCCAATTGAATTGACCCTCAACCCTACTGTACCCAATAACCTTGCTCTTATTCACATTTACTCTTAACTTTCTTCTTTCACACACTTTACCAAACTCAGTCACCAGCTTCTGCAGTTTCTCACATGAATCAGCCACCAGCGCTGTATCATCAGCGAACAACAACTGACTCACTTCCCAAGCTCTCTCATCCACAACAGACTTCATACTTGCCCCTCTTTCCAAAACTCTTGCATTCACCTCCCTAACAACACCATCCATGAACAAATTAAACAACCATGGAGACATCACACACTCCTGCCACAACCTACATTCACTGAGAACCAATCACGTTCCTCTCTTCCTACACGTACACATGCCTTACATCCTCGATAAAAACTTTTCACTGCTTCTAACAACTTGCCTCCCACACCATATATTCTTAATACCTTCCACAGAGCATCTCTATCAACTCTATCATATGCCTTCTCCAGATCCATAAATGCTACATACAAATCCATTTGCTTTTCTAAGTATTTCTCACATACATTCTTCAAAGCAAACACCTGATCCACACATCCTCTACCACTTTTGAAACCACACTGCTCTTCCCCAATATGATGCTCTGTACATGCCTTCACCCTCTCAATCAATACCCTCCCATATATATATATTTTTTTTTTTTTTTTTTTTTTTATACTTTGTCGCTGTCTCCCGCGTTTGCGAGGTAGCGCAAGGAAACAGACGAAAGAAATGGCCCAACCCCCCCCCCCCATACACATGCACATACACACGTCCACACACGCAAATATACATACCTACACAGCTTTCCATGGTTTACCCCAGACGCTCCACATGCCTTGCTTCAATCCACTGACAGCACGTCAACCCCTGTATACCACATGACTCCAATTCACTCTATTTCTTGCCCTCCTTTCACCCTCCTGCATGTTCAGGCCCCGATCACACAAAATCTTTTTCACTCCATCTTTCCACCTCCAATTTGGTCTCCCTCTTCTCCTCGTTCCCTCCACCTCCGACACATATATCCTCTTGGTCAATCTCTCCTCACTCATTCTCTCCATGTGCCCAAACCATTTCAAAACACCCTCTTCTGCTCTCTCAACCACGCTCTTTTTACTTCCACACATCTCTCTTACCCTTACGTTACTTACTCGATCAAACCACCTCACACCACACATTGTCCTCAAACATCTCATTTCCAGCACATCCATCCTCCTGCGCACATCTCTATCCATAGCCCACGCCTCGCAACCATACAACATTGTTGGAACCACTATTCCCTCAAACATACCCATTTTTGCTTTCCGAGATAATGTTCTCGACTTCCACACATTTTTCAAGGCTCCCAAAATTTTTCGCCCCCTCCCCCACCCTATGATCCACTTCCGCTTCCATGGTTCCATCCGCTGACAGATCCACTCCCAGATATCTAAAACACTTCACTTCCTCCAGTTTTTCTCCATTCAAACTCACCTCCCAATTGACTTGACCCTCACCCCTACTGTACCTAATAACCTTGCTCTTATTCACATTTACTCTCAACTTTCTTCTTCCACACACTTTACCAAACTCAGTCACCAGCTTCTGCAGTTTCTCACATGAATCAGCCACCAGCGCTGTATCATCAGCGAACAACAACTGACTGACTTCCCAAGCTCTCTCATCCCCAACAGACTTCATACTTGCCCCTCCCTCCAGGACTCTTGCATTTACCTCCCTAACAACCCCATCCATAAACAAATTAAACAACCATGGAGACATCACACACCCCTGCCGCAAACCTACATTCACTGAGAACCAATCACTTTCCTCTCTTCCTACACGTACACATGCCTTACATCCTCGATAAAAACTTTTCACTGCTTCTAACAACTTGCCTCCCACACCATATATTCTTAATACCTTCCACAGAGCATCTCTATCAACTCTATCATATGCCTTCTCCAGATCCATAAATGCTACATACAAATCCATTTGCTTTTCTAAGTATTTCTCACATACATTCTTCAAAGCAAACACCTGATCCACACATCCTCTACCACTTCTGAAACCGCACTGCTCTTCCCCAATCTGATGCTCTGTACATGCCTTCACCCTCTCAATCAATACCCTCCCATATAATTTACCAGGAATACTCAACAAACTTATACCTCTGTAATTTGAGCACTCACTCTTATCCCCTTTGCCTTTGTACAATGGCACTATGCACGCATTCCGCCAATCCTCAGGCACCTCACCATGAGTCATACATACATTAAATAACCTTACCAACCAGTCAACAATACAGTCACCCCCCTTTTTAATAAATTCCACTGCAATACCATCCAAACCTGCTGCCTTGCCGGCTTTCATCTTCCGCAAAGCTTTTACTACCTCTTCTCTGTTTACCAAATCATTTTCCCTAACCCTCTCACTTTGCACACCACCTCGACCAAAACACCCTATATCTGCCACTCTGTCATCAGACACATTCAACAAACCTTCAAAATACTCATTCCATCTCCTTCTCACATCACCGCTACTTGTTATCACCTCCCCATTTACGCCCTTCACTGAAGTTCCCATTTGCTCCCTTGTCTTACGCACCCTATTTACCTCCTTCCAGAACATCTTTTTATTCTCCCTAAAATTCACTGATAGTCTCTCACCCCAACTCTCATTTGCCCTTTTTTTCACCTCTTGCACCTTTCTCTTGACCTATATATATATATATATATATATATATATATATATATATATATATATATATATATATATTTTCTTTCTTTCAAACTATTCGCCATTTCCCGCATTAGCGAGGTAGCGTTAAGAACAGAGAACTGGGCCTTTGAGGGAATATCCTCACCTGGCCCCCTTCTCTGTTCCTTCTTTTGGAAAATTAAAAAAAAAAACAAGAGGAGAGGATTTCCAGCCCCCCGCTCCCTCCCCTTTTAGTCGCCTTCTACGACACGTAGGGAATACGTGGGAAGTATTCTTTCTCCCCCATCCCCAGGGATGTATATATATATATATATATATATATATATATATATATATATATATATATATATATATATATATTGTATTTTAATTTTCTAAAAGGGGAAACAGAAGGAGTCACCCGGGGAGTGTTCATCCTCCTCGAAGGCTCAGATTGGGGTGTCTAAATGTGTGTGGATGTAACCAAGATGAGAAAAAAGGAGAGATAGGTAGTATGTTTGAGGAAAGGAACCTTAATGTTTTGGCTCTGAGTGTAACGAAGCTCAAGGGTAAAGGGGAAGAATGGTTTGGGAATGTCTTGGGAGTAAAGTCAGGGGTTAGTGAGAGGACAAGAGCAGGGGAAGGAGGAGCACTACTCCTGAAACAGGAGTGGTGGGAGTATGTGATAGAGTGTAAGAAAGTAAACTCTGGATTGATATGGGTAAAACTGAAAGTTGATGGAGAGAGATGGGTGATTATTGGTGCATATGCACCTGGGCATGAGAAGAAAGATCATGAGAGGCAAGTGTTTTGGGAGCAGCTGAATGAGTGTGTTAGTGGTTTTGATGCATGAAACCGGGTTATAGTGATGGGTGATTTGAATGCAAAGGTGAGTAATGTGGCACTTGAGGGAACAATTGGTATACATGGGGTGTTCAGTGTTGTAAATGGAAATGGTGAAGAGCTTGTAGATTTATGTGCTGAAAAAGGACTGGTGATTGGGAAAAACTGGTTTAAAAAGCGAGATATACATAAGTATACGTATGTAAGTAGGAGAGATGGCCAGAGAGCATTATTCGATTATGTGTTAATTGACAGGCACGCGAAAGAGAGACTTTTGGATGTTAATGTGCTGAGAGGTGCAACTGGAGGGATGTCTGATCATTATCTTGTGGAGGCGAAGGTGAAGATTTGTAGAGGTTTTCAGAAAAGAAGAGAGAATGTTGGGGTGAAGAGAGTGGTGAGAGTAAGTGAGCTTGGAAAGGAAACTTGTGTGAGGAAGTACCAGGAGAGACTGAGGACAGAATAGAAAAAGGTGAGAACAAAGGAGGAAAGAGGAGTAGGGAGAAATGGGATGTATTTAGGGAAGCAGTGATGGCTTGTGCAAAAGATGCTTGTGGGTGGCATGAGAAGCGTGGGAGGTGGGCAGATTAGAAAGGGTAGTGAGTGGTGGGATGAAGAAGTAAGATTATTAGTGAAAGAGAAGAGAGAGGCATTTGGACGATTTTTGCAGGGAAATAATGCATATGAGTGGGAGATGTATAAAAGAAAGAGACAGGAGGTCAAGAGAAAGGTGCAAGAGGTGAAAAAGAGGGCAAATGAGAGTTGGGGTGAGAGAGTACCATTAAATTTTAGGGAGAATAAAAAGATGTTTTGGAAGGAGGTAAATAAAGTGTGTAAGACAAGGGAACAAATGGGAACTTCAGTGAAGGGGGCTAATGGGGAGGTGATAACAAGTAGTGGTGGTGTGAGAAGGAGATGGAGTGAGTATCTTGAAGGTTTGTTGAATGTGTTTGATGATAAGAGTGGCAGATATATGGTGCTTTGGTCGAGGTGGTATAGAAAGTGAGAGGGTTAGGGAGGATGATTTGGTAAACAGAGAAGAGGTAATAAAAGCTTTGCGGAAGATGAAAGCCGGCAAGGCAGTAGGTTTGGATGGTATTGCAGAGGAATTTATCAAAAAAGGGGGTGACTGTATTGTTGACTGGTTGGTAAGGTAATTTAATGTATGTATGATTCATGGTGAGGTGCCTGAGGATTGGCGGAATGCTTGCATAGTGCCATTGTACAAAGGCAAAGGGGACAAAGGTGAGTGCTCAAATTACAGAGGTATAAGTTTGTTGAGTATTCCTGGGAAACTATATGGGAGAGTATTGATTGAGAGGGTGAAGGCATGTACAGAGCATCAGATTAGGGAAGAGCAGTGTGGTTTCAGAGGTGGTAGAGGATGTGTGGATCAGGTGTTTGCTTTGAAGAATGTATGTGAGAAATACTTAGAAAAGCAAATGGATTTGTATATAGCATTTATGGATATGGAGAAGGCATATGATAGAGTTGATAGAGATGCTCTGTGGAAGGTATTAAGAATATATGGTGTGGGAGGCAAGTTGTTAGAAGCAGTGAAAAGTTTTTATCGAGGATGTAAGGCATGTGTGCGTGTAGGAAGAGAGGAAAGTGATTGGTTCTCAGTGAATGTAGGTTTGTGGCAGGAATGTGTGATGTCTCCATAGTTGTTTAATTTGTTTATGAATGGGGTTGTTAGGGAGGTGAATGCAAGAGTTTTGGAAAGAGGGGCAAGTATGAAGTCTGTTGTGGATGAGAGAGCTTGGGAAGTGAGTCAGTTGTTGTTCGCTGATGATACAGCGCTGGTGGCTGATTCATGCGAGAAACTGCTGAAGCTGGTGACTGAGTTTGGTAAAGTGTGTGAAAGAAGAAAGTTGAGAGTTAATGTGAATAAGAGCAAGGTTATTAGGTACAGTAGGGTTGAGGGTTAAGTCAGTTGGGAGGTAAGTTTGAATGGAGAAAAACTGGAGGAAGTGAAGTGTTTTAGATATCTGGGAGTGGATTTGGCAGCGGATGGAACCATGGAAGCGGAAGTGAATCATAGGGTGGGGGAGGGGGCGGAAATTCTGGGAGCCTTGAAGAATGTATGGAAGTCGAGAACATTATCTCGGAAAGCAAAAATGGGAATGTTTGAAGGAATAGTGGTTCCAACAATGTTGTATGGTTGCGAGGCGTGGGCTATGGATAGAGTTGTGCGCAGGAGGGTGAATGTATTGGAAATGAGATTGTTTGAGGACAATATGTGGTGTGAGGTGGTTTGATCGAGTAAATAATAATAGGGTAAGAGAGATGTGTGGTAATAAAAAGAGTGTGGTTGAGAGAGCAAAAGAGGGTGTTTTGAAATGGTTTGGTCCCATGGAGAGAATGAGTGAGGAAAGATTGACAAAGAGGATATATGTGTCAGAGGTGGAGGGAACGAGGAGAAGTAGGAGACCACACATTCAGACACCCTAATCTGAGCCTCTGAGGAAGATGAGCACTCCCCACTTTACTCCTTTCATGTTTCCCTTTTTAGAAATATAAATACATTTTCTACACTGTAATACTCTTCTGGAAGGACAAATCCTGTTGTCTTAAAGTCATTACCCTCATGAGATAACAGGTATATTTGGTTATATCCAATGTCTGCCCTTAGAGAATACACTTGTGATTTCAGGAAGCAACAATGCCATCTTAATGGTCACACAATGGGCAATCAACTTGTCTCAGGCAGAGGTCATTTCACTGATATGTTTATTCATTATTCATTCAAAGCTACCCTAAAGGTTCTAAAGGTTCCTGCATCAAGAAGCAGCCCTACTTTCAATAGCATGGAAATGTAGATTTCTTTGACGTGATAAATTCTTTAACAAGATTGTACTCTCAACGATACAGTCTGGGTGTATGTGACTTTTCACTCGTAGTACAACCTCGAGCAAACATGACTAGTATCATCTCATTGATAAGTTACATGCATAAATATTTCACAATTCACTACTGTGAAAACAAGTTTCACTATACAACAACAATGGCTGCCTGTACCATGAACTTCTGTTATTACCATTGTGCTGCCACATGCTCTGTGACTTATTCTGCCTGCTGATCATCTCAGTGCACTTGCCTTAACTTATGTCAAAAAAGGATTGTGACACACAATACTGGATGTTTAGAAAACTTTGTGTAAGCATTCCCTAATTACAAAATGTTACCATTTCATATAAAAACAAATGACAATGAATATTCAGATGTCCAAAGGCCTCAGAAAGCTGAAGCAAATGAAACCATCTGTTAATGGACAACACATGACCTATCAGAAAGTAAAGTAGCTCAATATCTTTTTTAAATAAGAAGTTATATTACCAAACAGAGTGGTCATTGACCTATCAAATGACTGGCACTGAGATTTAACCAGCTGTAAGCCAAGTTTATTTGATATTTACAGGTAGGAAGCATAATGTTTTACTGACAAGATGTGAACACTTTGAGAGTCCTGGTGTGGGCCTGGCCATTATCTGCAAAGTGAAACATGGGTGTGGCAGCAGTATAATTGTACATAAATGATTGTTTTATAACATCAAATACACCAACAGCTATATCTTATGCAAACATCACAATAAAAAAAGCTTGTAAAGTGATGCTATAAACATCTATTGACAAATCTAATCTCCCATGCTATATCAGGTGGTAATTTATCTAGCTTTCCATAAATATGTTTCTAAATCATTCCCCTAACCATGTAATTAACTGTCTATTCCAATGACATTTATCCTACAATGTAATAAAAGTATATACAATCAGTGCAATCATCAGAGTTATCATAGTTATAAAAAATACTGCATATACAATGCAGCATGGGATGTATTTAGGGAAGCAGTGATGGCCTGCGCAAAAGATGCTTGTGGCATGAGAAGCGTGGGAGGTGGGCAGATTAGAAAGGGCAGTGAGTGGTGGGATGAAGAAGTAAGATTATTATTGAAAGAGAAGAGAGAGGCATTTGGACGATTTTTGCAGAGAAATAATGAAAATGAGTGGGAGATGTATAAAAGAAAGAGGCAGGAGGTCAAGAGAAAGGTGCAAGAGATGAAAAAGAGGGCAAATGAGAGTTGGGGTGAGAGAGTATCATTAAATTTAGGAAGAATAAAAAGATGTTTTGGAAGGAGGTAAATAAAGTGCATAAGACAAGGGAACAAATGGGACCTTCAGTGAAGGGGGCTAACAGGGTGGTTATAACAAGTAGTGGTGATGTGAGGAGATGGAGTGAGTATTTTGAAGGTTTGTTGAATGTGTTTGATGACAGAGTGGCAGATATAGGGTGTTTTGGTCAAGGTGGTGTGCAAAGTGAAAGGGTTAGGGAGAATGATTTGGTAAACAGAGAAGAGGTAGCAAAAGCTTTGCGGAAGATGAAAGCCGGCAAGGCAGTGGGTTTGGATGGTATTGCAGTGGAATTTATCAAAAAAGGGGGTGACTGTATTGTTGACTGGTTGGTAAGGTTATTCAATGTATATATGACTCATGGTGAGGTGCCTGAGGATTGGCGGAATGCCTGCATAGTGCCATTATATAAAGGCAAAGGGAATAAGAGTGAGTGCTCAAATTACAGAGGTATAAGTTTGTTGAGTATTCTTGGGAGGGTATTGATTGAGAGGATGAAGGCATGTACAAAGCATCAGATTGGGGAAGAGCAGTGTGGTTTCAGAAGTGGTAGAGGATGTGTGGATCAGGTGTTTGCTTTGAAGAATGTATGTGAGAAATACTTAGAAAAGCAAATGGATTTGTATGTAGCATTTATGGATCTGGAGAAGGTGTATGACAGAGTTGATAGAAATGCTCTGTGGAAGGTATTAAGAATATATGGTGTGGGAGGCAAGTTGTTAGAGGCAGTGAAAAGTTTTTATCGAGGATGTAAGGCATGTGTACGTGTAGGAAGAGAGGAAAAAGATTGGTTCTCAGTGAATGTAGGTTTGCGGCAGGGGTGTGTGATGTCTCCATGGTTGTTTAATTTGTTCATGGATGGGGTTGTTAGGGAGGTGAATGCAAGAGTTTTGGAAAGAGGGGCAATTGTGCAGTCTGTTGTGGATGAGAGAGCTTGGGAAGTGAGTCAGTTGTTGTTTGCTGATGATACAGCACTGGTAGCTGATTCATGTGAGAAACTGCAGAAGCTGGTGACTGAGTTTGGTAAAGCGTGTGAAAGAAGAAAGCTTAGAGTAAATGTGAATAAGAGCAAGGTTATTAGGTACAGTAGGGTTGAGGGACAAGTGAATTGGGAGGTAAGTTTGAATGGAGAAAAACTGGAGGAAATGAAGTGTTTTAGATATCTAGGAGTGGATTTGGCAGTGGATGGAACCATGGAAGAAGTGAATCATAGGATGAGGGAGGGGGCGAAAGTTCTGGGAGCGTTGAAGAATGTGTGGAAGTTGAAAACGTTATCTCGGAAAGCAAAAATGGGTATGTTTGAAGGAATAGTGGTTCCAACAATATTTTATGGTTGCGAGGCGTGCGCTATAGATAGAGTTGTGCGGAGGAGGGCGGATGTGCTGGAAATGAGATGTTTGAGGACAATATGTGGTGTGAGGTGGTTTGATCAAGTAAGTACTAATAGGGTAAGAGATATGTGTGGTAATAAAAAGAGCGTGGTTGAGAGAGCAGAAGAGGGTGTTTTGAAATGGTTTGTTCACATGGAGAGAATGAGTGAGGAAAGATTGACCAAGAGGATTCATGTGTCAGAGGTGGACCAAATTGGAGGTGGAAAGATGGAGTGAAAAGATTTTGAGTGACTGGGGCCTGAACATGCAGGAGGGTGAAAGGCGTGCAAGGAATAGAGTGAATTGGAACGATGTGGTATACTGGGGTCGACATGCTGTCAATGGATTGAACCAGGGCATGTGAAGCGTCTGGGGTAAACCATGGAAAGTTCTGTGGGGCCTGGATGTGGAATGGGCGCTGTGGTTTCGGTGCATTATTACATGACAGCTAGAGACTGAGTGTGAACGAAAGTGGCCTTTGTTGTCTTTTCCTAGCGCTACCTCGCGCACAAGCAGGGAGAGGGGGTTGTTTTTCCATGTGTGGCGGGGTGGCGATAGGAATGAATAAAGGCAAACAGTATGAATTATGTACATGTGTATGTATGTATATGTGTGTGTGTGTGTGTATATATATGTATACGTTGAGATTTATAGGTATGTCTATTTGCGTGTGCGGACGTGTATGTATATACATGTGTATGTGGGTGGGTTGGGCCATTCTTTCGTCTGTTTCCTTGCGCTACCTCGTTAATGTGGGAGACAGCGACAAAGCAAATAAATGTAAAAATATAAATAATGCAACACAGTGAGTTTGTGAAGTAGTGATTGTATCTCCTCAATCCAGCAACCTTGGAACCTGGCCATTGCTGGACCACAGAAACTGATCCCTAAGGGAACCTCCAATATAAACAAATGCTTGACCCCTAGTCTTGCCAGCTCATTTCACATGCATATTGCTATGTTATGAAAGGTAGACCAAAGCTTAAAACAGGATATAATACGACCATTACAAGGTTTTTATTGTTACATCAGAAGTACAACACGGTCAGCAGGGTCTTCATGGTCAGCAGTGTCTTCAGCTTATGTGGGGTCAGCAAGGTCTCTAGGATCAGCAGGATCTTCAGAGTATGCAGGGTCATCAGGGTCTCCATGGAGAGCAGAAACTTGTACATCAGTGGCAGAGGAGGTGCAGGGAAGTGGATTTTCTATGCTGGAAGGAGCTTTGGCAGTGTTATTAACAAACTTTATCAACCACTGTTGCAATGTAGCTTGCCTCTGGTACTTTGGCTTTTCCTTAATCAATTTTCGTAGAATCAAATACACAGATATAATTTCTTGTTAAGTTATAAAGTCCTTTTGCTCCAGTCCTGGAATTAAATCTCTTGTCATCTGGATGCATTTATCTTTAGAAATTCTTTCCTCAACTTACATGATTTCTTGATCAGTTGGGTGATAAACAACAGGCTCATCTTTATCAGCTATTGGTGCCTTAGTGCTGCTAACAGCACCCCCCTAGGCAGATCCACAAACTAATGGTGGCAGATTCAAAACATGATGGACCATGGGAGTTGCCAGACTAAAGAGTGCTGGATTAGAGAGGTACAACCTCTTTCTTATCCTTTCATTTTTTTCTAGTCAAATATCCTATCCATATATCT
Source organism: Panulirus ornatus (assembly GCF_036320965.1). Classification (NCBI taxonomy): domain Eukaryota; kingdom Metazoa; phylum Arthropoda; class Malacostraca; order Decapoda; family Palinuridae; genus Panulirus; species Panulirus ornatus. The sequence continues at coordinate 43,262,819 of NC_092229.1, forward strand.
GATGCACCAAAAAACATAAAAATGGATTTCTGATAAGTTTTTAATGTGGGAGACACATAAAGAGTCATTGGACTGTGAGCATAAGTTTCTGGATGATGCTACATTTGTTGCTGGAACAACATGCTGCTAATTTCCTCTCCTCCATATGTAATTGAAGACTAATTGGCTCTTCGTTGGATACACCTCTTCTGTTGAAAACTGAACTTATAACAATAGTGGAAGGGCTAATAACTGTGTTCCTACAGCTTATATGCAGTCCATGGTAAGGAAGAACTCTTTTGTGCATAAAAACTTAGAAACTGTACAGAATTCAAAACTCCTCCACTGAGACAAATGATACTAATAACAAAGCCAGCTAGTTTACAACTGGGAGGCAGTGACTCATTCATACTTTTGTTTATACATTAAATTGCAAATACTAAGCAAAGGGTAACTCATATATTGTATGGATCTCTCTCCAGTCACCACTAATCAATCACAATTAAGAGCCTTTTAGTCTAGTAAAGGGGATCCTTCTAAAAGATCTTAAGCAATATCAAAGAATAAACAATCCTATACCTTAGTTATTCAGAATCAAATGTTGAATTTACGCTGTATTCACAGCACAAAACACTTCAATTATTTGAAAAAAGGCAGATGAAGATACACAATCTTGAATATTTGGTAATCTCTATCAATCTATCTTTATCTCTGATGCCCATTCCCTTTGGAAACTCCTTAAAGGGGGCGGCCACAGCATGAGAGTCTCCATAACTGTTGAACTCTCTAAAGCCTACTGCATATGATGCACATCTGTTAAAGGGTCATTGAAGTTTGAAAAACTTTTTCTCTCTGAGGCAGTGTCCCATGAGCAATGAGCTTTATTTTGGATGATTTGTGGTTTGGGCCTTCTAACAAACCCATCTAACCAATGAGACAGCACAAGCATTCCTTATGTGTCACTACTGACCTGTGGTAGCAGCAGCTTGCTTGTTTCAAGCCACATTTTAACCAATCAGAGTATGCCATGGTGATGATGTCATGGACCCATTCAATCCAGGAGTGCATTCACAAAGCAGTTCAGAATTCACAGAATCAGGGCATCAACACAAAAGCAGACACCACAGGTAAAGAAAAATTATTAGAAAAAAGAGGAAAAGGCAGGGCATGGTTGGAAACCTGGAAAATTGCTCACATGACACCATCTTGAACAGGACTTCAAAACTTACATTACCTTCCTCTGCTAGTTTATCGTGAAAAGCAATGTGAGCATACCCACATGAAAAAAAAAATATATTTTTCCTTCAGGAAGTGCCCCATGAAATGAGAATCTCTAATATCCAAGAGTTGTCAGCCTCTAACCCACTCACATTCTGTTGAGGTTTAAATATCTCTCTATCAGTCCATATCTTTGATGCCCATTTCCTCCGGGAACTCCAATCAAGAGGTGACCATGGCAAAAGAGTCTCCACTTATCCCAGTCCTTACATGCCTCCCTTGCATACACTATTACATGCATTCTTCCTCTATTTCTCCCCCTCCACCCTATTTGACCATGTCACAGGTGGTCTTCCACTCACACCAACCCCTTTAATTGTACTATCATACACTCTCCTTGTAAACTTCCAATCTTGCATTCTTTCCACATGCCCAAACCACTTAAAAGTATTAAGCCTCTCACCCTCTGCAAACCACCCAAATAGCAGTTGTGGCAATAGCTTGTTCCGGAACACCAGTCATCATCCTGTTAGCTGCCACACAGCCAAGCAGGCCACCTTACAATTCCTGGGACAAGGCTGTCATCCCAAGAGAGACTAATGTCAGCAGATATCAAACTTTTGCAAAGAGAGGGGTAGGTAGGGTAGGAAGCAATAATGAAAAAGTTGCTTGTACAACAGAGCCAGAGAGAAAAGTCTTTTTCTTCATCAATACTCACTTTTCTCTCCAGGGCTAGTTGACCCACAAGCTAATGAAAGCATAACAGCATGGAGGTGTAGGGTAAAAGAAAAACTTCTTATGAGGAAAAAGAAACACCTAATACCCAAGGCAACGATTATGGTACTTAACTAATCTCCCTCCTCACAGTAGGTACTCTAGGAAAAGCTTCCCCATTACAGGCTTGCAAGGTAGCACCTTGCTGACACAGCTCCAGCAAAATGGCTTAATGAGCCCATAAAATCCACCCTAGTTTGAAACGAAGACATTCCTTCAAAGAAATAGTTCAAACAGTTTATGCACACCATAGGAAGGGGGTCCCTCACATCTGAAAATCTCAAAGCATGCTCAGAGATGTAACAGATCAGAGAACAAATTCTGCACATGGAATCCATGAAAAGGGCATCATATAGGGATTCTAGTTTCATATGCTTTATGTTTGAAACCCTGTAATAGAAAGGAAAGTTTTTGACAATCCCCATACATGTAATCAGGGTCCTAAAACAGGTCAAAACCAAAATTTCAGTGGAATTTGAAGGCCTCCTAGATTACCTAAAGGAAAACAAACATTAAGGAACAGATGAAAAATTTCAAGAACATGGATGAAATTGTCTGGGAAGACACATGGACATAATGAAGCAAATGAATGTCAAGTATTTCCCAGGTTCTACAGGAAAAGAGTCAATAAACCCAAAAGTGCAAGATATAAAACACTCAATACTTGGATAAAGAGCTCCTGACCCTAAATGAGGCAGTTTAGTAACACTTCGGAATTGGCCAAGTAGATATGCACAACAGACTCGGCCTGGTACCACAAATATCTCACTTTTTCCTTCATGTTTAAGGTTCCAATCACAGACAAAGTTTTCATCAAGGCCAGCCCTTAATCAAAATATAGATAGGATTATGAAAGGGAAAAAGAAAAGACAAGGAAATATCTGTCTTTTAAAATGTGCTAAGTCATAATTATTAGGAAAGACATGACAAGGTAAAGAGTTCCAAAGCTTTAAGGTGTAGGGAAAGAAACAGTTATCAAAATGGCCCATCCTTAAGTTGCCAACAGCCACACAATGATCATGTGAAACAGCAACCTGCCAAATACTGCGTGATCTAGCCAGTGGTGGGGGCACACAAGCAACCAGCTCCTGGGAGGAAAAACCAAAGTAATAAGTACAGAAGAGGGATAGTGAGCCAACACTGCAGCACAGGTCAAGTGGACCAAGTTTAGAGGTTAGCCTGAGAGAGCTTATTAGTTGGACTGCTTTTGACTCAATTCTGTCAAGTATGTGAGAGCAGTACTCTATACAATGATGAATTAATCCTTTGTACAAAAGAGAGCAACTATTCAGAAGTAAAGAAGTTCTGACATCAAAATAAGACAGTTTCTTGAAGGAAGTCTTAGCTATTCCCATAATGTAGAGTTGCCAAGAAAAAGTGGATGTTACAGTAACATCAAGTATGTTCATTAAGTCCAGAGGTAGAATTACAGAACTGTGAAAGGAGAGATGCGAGCTGTGATGAGTTTTTGGATACATGGGTAGAAACTGGGTCTTGGAGACATGAAACTTAACTTATCGTCTACCCCACTGAGATATCCTGTCCAGATATGAGTTCACTAAGGAAATGTCAAGATGAGATGCAGATCGAGTGAGAGAAGAAGGATCAGAACTGAAGAATGTGAATGAATGCAGTGTTGAGTCGTTAACATATGAAGCATTTGTGGAAGAGAGGAAATCATTGAAAAAGGAGAAAAAGTGTAAGGGACAGGACAGAAACTTGAGGGACACTGCTGTTGATGGAGAAAGGGTGTGTGTGTGTGTGTGTAGGGGACAGGACAGAAACTTGAGGGACACTGCTCTTGATGGAGAAAGTGTGTGTGTGTGTGTGTGTGTGTGTGTGTGTGTGTGTGTGTGTGTGTGTGTGTGTGTGTGCGTGTGGGGGGAGGTCTTGATCCATCAACAAATGTTTAGTGTTGCCCTATTCACCTAATTTAGCTAATGTAAGACAGGTACTAAAAAAAGTGATTTAATGTTGCCTTCCAGTAAAATAACAATATCAGCAAGACCTTAATTAACAGTAAGCCAAATTATCAAGAAACTGGGAGTGTTTATGCTGTCAAATGAGAGTCATGTAAAGATGAATACATTGGCCAGACCAGTAAAACAGTAACTGAAAGATGCCACTGGCACTGCCATTCAGTATGCAGGGATGGCCACAAAAATGCAATCGCTAAACACTGTTATAAAAACGATCACCCCATAGACCTTATCAACCCAGTCACACTGCACACCTTCCAATTATGCTACACATAACACTGAATCTGTCTTAATTACTAATACAGGTACACCAATGATTTTCCAGTATTCTTGGTTCCAAAGCCTTGCCGGATTAACCATTTTACCTGACCAACCTGGTCACGTAATAATAATTCATCAACACACCTCAAACCCACTAATTATACATCTCCCATGTGTCTAAAGTATACCATGGACTGCTAGATATTCAAATTAAACAAATATCAAATGTAAATTAAATAAATAAATGAAATATATTATGCACCTGCTAAGGAACGAGGTGCTCGTCAGCTATGAGTTTCGCAAATTCATCCACATCCTCGGCAGCCCCTTCCTGGCTCGCAGACTGCTTTTCTCAGCACACTTTATTCATGGATTTTCCATGACACCTCTTGAATCTTTGAAGCCATCCTCAACTATAGTTATACTCATGTTGTGATTTAAGGTCTTTATGGAACAACTTAGCCTGGTTCACATCATGCTACCTGACAAGTCCACTCCATCACTGTTGAAACCATTCCATCATCACTCAATTGTGCTCAGTACTCTTACCATCTTTCATAGTTTTTCTAATCATCATTTGCTTTTTGGAATCGCTGTCTGTATAGAATTTCAATATTTTCTCCCTGTAGACATCACGCAGCTTATGTACCGAAACACCACGGTCCATTTTTTTTAACAGTTCTACTTTATCTTGGAATGACATGGACTAGTATTCATGTTTGACACCACAACTGACACTCTCATATGTCTTAGAAGCCATAGCTAAGGATAAATTTAAGCAAAATGAGCTAAGAATCTCACAGAACTGCAGTATCACAACCAACAAGTGCAGTGTAAAGAATGTAAATAAGCGCACCCTACACACAACACCATCTGAGGCTGCCCAGTAAACTAGTCTGGTGGCTGTGGCAATTTCAAGTTCCTTCTTGTAATTTTGTCCAGACTAAAGGAAGTACCAAACCATCAGTTGCCGGAAATTCAGTGGTGTACCTGTACTAAGAGCCTTAAGTTGGCGAAGAAATCATTTTATAGTTAAACCCAAACCTCCCCTTAATACCAAAAATCTTTTAGTTCTCCCTTTTAGTGATAATTTTACATTACTTCCTAGGTTGCATTATTACATGACAGCTAGAGACTGAGTGTGAACGAATGGGGCCTCTGTTGTCTTTTCCTAGCGCTACCTCGCACACATGAGGGGGGAGGGGGTTGTTATTCCATGTGTGGCGGGGTGGCAATGGGAATAAATAAAGGCAGACAGTATGAATTATGTACATGGGTATATATGTATATGTTTATGTGTGTATATATATGTGTACATTGAGATGTATAGGTATGTATATTTGCGTATGTGGACGCGTAAGTACATACATGTGTATGTGGGTGGGTTGAGCCATTCTTTCATCTGTTTCCTTGCGCTACCTCGCTAACGCGGGAGACAGCGACAAAGCAAAATAAAATATAAAAATATATCCTAGGTTGCTTAAATAATTTCATGTAAATGTAGCCTTCATCAATGACAGTATAATAAAGAATTTCTTAATCAAAAACTCACCAGAAAATTCTGTGGGCTGTTTACTCGATACCTTATAAAAATTATATGTTTTATGTTGGGCAGATTGGTAAGGATCTTTAGGTAAGACTTAAGAAACATAAATATAGCATAACAACAGGAATCAAATGTTTTGTTTAATCAAGTCAAAAATTATGACCATTGCAATGACTGGAGTAATGCCAACTCAGTTGTTAAGTGAAACTCCTTTCCCATGAGAAATATCATTGAATGTTCTATTATTAGACACAAAGAATTGTAACATAAATATTGGTCAAGGTCTGTGCAAATTGGATAGCTTTATTGTAGGCAAAATTTTGTAAACAGATCCCTTTCTTGTCCACAAAATAAAAATTATACAACAGACATGCTGCCAGACCTGAGCACACCAACCCGAACACCACCATCCGCTAGTGCTTGTTTACCAATGGCATCTTACCTAAGTCTCTTCCTTGTATATTAAATGACAGTTCTATGTCTTCTATCTCATTCTTGTATCTCCCCTGATGATGTGATAATTCCATGAAAGTGCACTTGGGAATTTATCACGTTTCCTTTTCCTGTGATATTTTGCTTATACTAGATCATGCACACTGCTGTAACCTCTAGCAACATGGATACCACATGGTTCTTCCACTGCTTTTCTATAAGCCTGCCTGGTCTTTCCTCCTTCATTACTGCTTACTCCAAATCATCAATCAAGGTTTAAAAACTGAAGTTACAAACTGAATTCCTCAAGAGATGCCTCAATGAACAGGTGCTTCCAAGATCTATCCTGTAGCAATGGTTATTGATGTCGTCTGGTCGACCATTTGATGATATTCAAAACTGCATTTTGAAGAAACACATTGAACCAAAGAAGACTGAAATGGAGGAGGCCTTTTGCATTTCAAGAGTGAAGAAACATGCCTTTCAAATAGCTATACCTAAACAATGGAAGAACTGTATGTTGGACTATTGCTATAACAAGTTAAGAATTGAATGGAACAGTCTTCAAAGGAAACTGAACTGTAAGTTAGATCATCTCAATGAAAAGAGTAACTGGACTAAGAGCAAAAACCCTTCCTTTGTGATGAACCTGTCCAATATACAACTGGACAAGGATACTTTGTGTGCCCTAGACTATGGATTACGTTTTGTTTCTCTAACAAAGACATTAACTGTGTTGATATTTCAGGATCATGAAGTTAACATTTGTAAAGGTTTGTCAAAACCAGCGGTTCCAAATTGTCTAAAAAGGTTCATATGTGCTACTAGGATATACTTATCAGAAAATTAGATAAAGCTAACACAGTTGTGGGAGGTGGGCAGATTAGAGAGGGTAGTAAGTGGTGGGATGAAGAAGTAAGGTTGTCAGTGAAAGAGAAAAGAGAGGCATTTGGATGATACTTGCAGGGAAGTAGGGCAAATGACTGGGAGCTGTATAAAAGAAAGCAGCAGGAGGTCAAGAGAAAAGTGCAAGAGGTGAAAAAGATGGCAAATGACAGTTAGGGTGAGAGAGAGTATCATTAAATCTTTGGGATAATAAAAAGATGTTTCAGAAGGAGGAAAATAACGTGCGTTACACAAGAGAACAAATGGGAACATTGGTGAAGGGGGCAAGTGGGGAGGTAATAACAGGTACTGATGAAGTGAGAAGGAGATGGAAAGAGTACTTTGAAGGTCTGTTGAATGTTTGATGACAGCGCGGCAGATATAGGCTGCTTTGGTTAGGGTGGTGTGCGAAGTGAGAGGGTTAGGAAGAAGAGGTAGTAAAAATTTGCGGAAGATGAAATCCGGCAAGGTGGCAGGTTTGGATGGAATTGGTTGTGAGGATATGGACCATGGTGAAGTGCCTGAGGATTGGCAGAATGCATGCATAACACCATTGTACAAAGGCAAAGGGGGATAAAGATGAGTGTTTAAACTAAAGAGGCATAAGTTTGTTAAGTATTCCTGGGAAATTGCATGGGAGGGTATTGATTGAGAGGGTAAAGGCATGGACAGAGCATCAGATTGGGGAAGAGCAGTGTGGTTTCAGAAGTGGTAGAGGATGTGTGGATCAGGTGTGTGCTTTGAGGAATGTATGTGAGAAGGACTTAGGAAAGCAGATGAATTTGTATGTGGCATTTATGGATCTGGAGAAGGCATATGATAAGAATGATACAGATGTTCTGTGGAAGGTTTTAAGAGTATATGGTGTGGGAGGTAAGTTGCTAGAAGCAGTGAAGAGTTTTTACCAAGGATGTAAGGCATGTGTATGAATAGGAAGAGGAGAGAGTGATTGGTTCCCAATGAATGTCAGTCTGCAGCAGGGATCTGTGATGTCCCCATGGTTGTTTAAAATGTTTATGGGCGGGGTGGTTAGGCAGGTAAATGCAAGAGTTTTGGAGAGATGGGTGAGTATGCAGTCTTCTGAGGATGAGAGGACCCAGGAAGTGAGTCAGTTGTTTGCCGATGATACAGCTCTAGTGGCTGATTCAAGTGAGAAACTGCAGAGGTCAGTGACTGAGTTTGGAAGAGTGTGTGAAAGGAGAAAGTTGAGAGTAAATATGAATAAGAGCAAGGTTATTAGGTACAGGAGGGTTGAGGGACAAGTTAATTGGGATGTAAGTTTGAATGGAGAAAAATTGGAGGAAGTGAAGTGTTTTAGATATCTGGGAGTGGACTTAGCAGCAAATGGAACCATGGAAGTGGAAGTAAATCACAGGAAGAGGGAGGGGGAGAAGGTCCTGGGAGTGATGAAGAATGTGTGGAAGATAATGTTACTTCAGAGAGCTAAAATGGGTATGTTTGAAGAAACAGTAGTTCAAACAAAGTTATATATCTGTGAGGCATGGGCTATAGACAGGGTTGTATGGAGGAGGGTGGATGTGTTAGAAATGAAATGTTTGAGGACGATATGTGGTGTAAGGTGGTTTGACTGAGTAAGTAATGAAAAGGTAAGAGAGATGTGTGGAAATAAAAAGAGTGGGGTTGAGCAAGCAGAAAAGGGTGTGTTGAAATGGTTTGGACATATGGAGAGAATGAATGAGGACAGATTAACAAAGAGGATATATGTCTCAGAGGTGAAGGGAACAAGGAAAAGCAGGAGACCAAATTGGAGGTGGAAGGATGAAGTGAAAAATATCTCGAGCGATCGGGGCCTGCACATACATGAGGGTGAGAGGCATGCAAGGAATAGAGTTAACTAGAACAATGTCGTATATAATCGGGGTGGATGTCCTGTCAATGGACTAAGCCATTGCATGTGAAATGTCTGGGGTAAACCAACGAAAGGTCTGTGGGGCCTAGATGTGGATAGGGAGCTGTGGTTTCGACGTATCATACATGACAGCTAGAGATTGCGTGTGAATGACTGTGGCCTTTTTTGTCTGTTTTCTTGGCACTACCTCACTGAAGCAGGGGGCAGCGATTCTGTTTCCTGTGGGGCTGGGTAGTGCCAGGAATGGATAAAGGCAAGCAAGTATGAATATGTACATGTGTATATATGAATATGTCTGTTCCATTTGTATATGTATGCATATGTGCATATGTTGATATGTATATGTAAGTATATGTGTGTGTATGGGCATTTACGTAAATATATATATGTATATGAGTGGATAGGCCATTCTTCATCTGTTTCCTGGTGTTACCTCGCTGATGCAAGAAACAGTGATTAAGTATAATAGAATAAAAAATAAGTCTGTTAAGTATATCGGGAAAAGTGTAAGCAAGAATATTAATTGACAGAGTTATGGAAGTGACTGAATGCAGAATAAGTGAAGAGCAAGAGGGTTTTACAAATGGTAGGGGATGTGTGGATAAGATTTATGTATGAAAGATGACCATGGAAATATATTTAACGAAAGGTAAGAAGTATTAATCTGGAGAAATCATGTAACAGAGTTGAGTGGAATGCTTTGTGGGATGTGTTAAGGATATATGGCAAAGATGTTGGATGGTGTAAAAGCCTTCTACAAAGGAGCAACTGCATGTGGAAGAGTGGATGGACAGCTGAGTGAAAGTTCTGGGATACATGTAGGTGTGAAGCAAGGCTGTGTGATGTCACCATGACTGTTTAACATATTAATATTGTATTTCAACTTTCTAAAAGGGAAAACAGAAGAAGGAGTCATGCAGGGAGTGCTCATCCTCCTCGAAGGCTCAGACTGGGGTGTCTAAATGTGTGTGGATGTAACCAAGATGAGAAAAAAGGAGAGAGGGGTAGTATGAAGAAAGGAACCTGGATGTTTTGGCTCTTAGTGAAACGAAGCTCAAGGGTAAAGGGGAAGAGTGGTGTGGGAATGTCTTGGGAGAAAAGTCAGGGGTGGGCGAGAGGACAAGAGCAAAGGAAGGAGTAGCACTACTCCTGAAACAGGAGTATGTGATAGAGTGTAAGAAAGTAAACTCAATATAGGTAAAACTGAAAGTGGATGGAGAGAGATGGGTGATTATTGGTGCTTATGCACCTAGTCATGAGAGGAAAGATCATGACAGGCAAGTGTTTTGAGAAGCTGAGTGAGTGTGTAAGCAGCTTTGATGCATGAGACCGGGTTATAGTGATGGGTAATTTAAATGCAAAGGTGAGTAATGTGGTAGTTGAGGGAATAATTGGTGTACAAGGGGTGTTCAGTGTTGTAAATGGAAATGGTGAAAAGCTTGTAGATTTGTGTGCTGAAAAAGGACCGGTGAGTGGGAATACTTGGTTTAAAAAGAGAGATAGGCATGAGCATACGTATGTAAGTACAAGAGATGGCCAGAGAGTGTTATTGGATTATGTGTTAATTGATATGCATGTGAAAGAAACACTTTAGGATGTTAATGTGCTGAGAGGGGCAGCTGGAGGGATATCTGATTATTATCTTGTGGAGGTGAAGGTGAAGATTTTTAGAGATTTTCAGAAGAGAAGAGAAAATGTTGGGGTGAAGAGAGTGGTGAGAGTAAGTGAACTTGGAAAGGAGACTTGTGTGAGGAAGTACCAAGAGAGATTGAGTGCAGCATGGCTAAAGGTGAGAGCAATTGACATAAGGGGAGTGGGGAAGGAATGGGATGTATTTAGGGAAGCAGTGATGGCTTGCACAAAAGATAGTTGTGGCATTAGAAAAGTAGGAGGTGGATTGAGAAGAAAGGGTAGTGAGTGGTGGGATGAAGAAGTAAGATTGTTTGTGAAAGAGAAGAGAGAGGCGTTTGGACGATTTTTGCAGGAAAGTAGTGTAAATGACAGGGAGATGTATAAATAAAGCAGCAAGAGGTCAAGAGAAAGGTGCAAGAGGTGAAAAAGAGGGCAAATGAGAGCTGGGGTGAGGGAGAATCGAGGTATTAACAATTAGTGGTGAAGTGAGGAGATGGAGTGAGTATTTTGAAGGTTTGTTGAATGTGCTCGATGACAGAGTGGCAGATATAGGGTGTTTTGGTAGAGGTGGTAGGATCAGGGAGAATGGTTTGGTAAACAGAGAAAAGGTAGTGAAAGCTTTGCGGAAGATGAAAGCCAGCAAGGCGGCGGATTTGGATGGTATTGCAGTGGAATATATACAAAAAATGGGGTGACTGTGTCGTTGATTGGTTGGTAAGGATATTCAATGTATGTATGGATCATGGTGAAGTGCCTGAGGATTGGCGGAATGCATGCATAGTGCCACTGTACAAAGGCAAAGGGAATAAAGGTGAGTGTTCAAATTACAGAGGTATAAGTTTGATGAGTATTCTTGGGAAATTATATGGGAGGGTAAAGACATGTACAGAGCATCAGATTGGGGAAGAGCAGTGTGGTTTCAGAAGTGGTAGAGAATGTGTGGATCAGGTGTTTGCTTTGAGGAATGTATGTAAGAAATACTTAGAAAAACAGATGAATTTGTATGTGGCATTTATGGATCTGGAGAAGGAATATGATAAGTTTGATAGAGATGCTTTGTGGAAGGTTTTAAGAGTATATGGTGTGGGAGGTAAGTTGCTAGAAGCAGTGATGAGTTTTACTAAGGATATAAGGCATGTGTATGAGTGGGAGGAGAAGAGAGTGATTGGTTCCCAGTGAATGTCAGTGTGTGATGTCCCCATGGTTGTTTAATTTGTTTATGGATGGGGTGGTTAGGAAAATGAATGCAAGAGTTTTGGAGAGAGGGGCAAGTATGCAGTCTGTTGTGGATGAGAGGGCTTGGGAAGTGAGTCAGTTGTTGTTTGCTAATGATAGAGTGCTGGTGGCTGATTCGGGTGAGAAGCTGCAGAAGTTGGTGATTGGTAAAGTGGGTGAAGAAGAACGCTGAGAGTAAATGTGAATAAGAGCAAGGTTATTAGGTTCAATAGGGTTGAGGGAAAGGTTAATTGGGAGGTAAGTCTGAATGGAGAAAAACTGAAGGAAGTGAAGTGTTTTAGATATCTGGGAGAGGCTTTAGCGGCAGATGGACCCATGGAAGTGGAAGTGAGTCACAGGGTGGGGGAGGGGGCAAAGGTTCTGGGAGCGTCGAAGAATGTGTGGAAGGCGAGAACATTATCTTGGAGAGCAAAAAATGGGCATGTTTGAAGGAGTGGATCCAACAATGTTATATGACTGCGATGCATGGGTTATATATAGGATTGTGCGGAGGAGGGTGGATGTGTTGGAAATGAAACGTTTGAGGAAAATATGTGGTGCAAAGTGGTTTGATCAAACAAGTAATGAAAGGGTAAGAGAGAGAGAGGGATGTGGTAATAGAAAGCCTGTAGATGAGAGAGATGAAGAGGGTGAGCTGAATTTATTTTGGACATAAAGGTAGAATGAGTGAGGGAAGGTTGACAAAGAGAACATGTGTCAGAAGTGGAGGGAACAAGGAGAATGGAGAGACCAAACTAGAGATGGAGGGATGGAATGAAAAATCTTGAGCAATCAGGGCCTAAACATGCAGGAGGGTGAAAGGTGTGCATGGAGTATCATGAATTGGATAAATGTGGTATACAGGGGTCAATGGACTGAATCAGGGCAACTGAAGCATCCTTGGTAAATCACGAAGAGGTCTGTGGGGCCTGGTGGTGGATAGGGAGCTGTTATTTTGCATATTACAAGTGACATCTAGAGAATGGATGTGAGGGAATGCAACCTTTCTTTATCTGTTCCTGGTGCTACCTCAAAAAACACAGTAAATGGCGATCAACTATGAAAAAAAATAGCACCGGTTTAAAAACATAGAGATAATGGATAAAGACATACAGAAGTTGGGTGAAGGTACATTAGCAATAATCTATCATGCATAGCAATTATATTATCTGCTATTGACTGGTTTGCAGATTATCATGAGTGGTGACTCAACTACCACTAATTCATCTTGAAATATGTCAGCAGATCTGTTCATTTCAGTAAGGTATCCAGAAATTCAGATGAAACAAAGAATGCCTAATACCTGTAAAGCTTACCTGTAAAGCTTCTTTTGCATCACTGAGAGTAATGACTCCACTGTGATGGGACTCCAGCAATATCTGAAGGGTGCTCAGGGCACAACGTGCATCCCCCCCACTCATCTCAGACAACCAATGAACAGCTTCCTGGCTTATTTTCATCATTCTGGAAATAAAGACTACAATATTACATCCTGAGACAGTAGAGAGGGAACACTACAGCTCGTAAGAGACTCTATATGCCTCAAGGGCAAGCTGAAAATACAGTTCTTGTCATGGCCAAATACTGTACTTGACTCAACATAAATGGAACACCCATCTAAAATATGCAGAAATACCACCAATTCCCCCCAAAAAAATCAGTTACTATTTACTGGAAAAAATGTATACAAAAATTCCCTCCTACTTCCAAAACCTAACATATACTTCATGTCACTCTACCCTAAAATGAGTAAGATTAGTCTTTTTTATATCAAAATTCATATGATAAATGAATCTTCTCAAGGGAGATGAGGAGGGAAAGTCTGTCCATTTTCTTCCTCTTTTTGGAGTGGCCAATGTTTTGCTTTGATGGAGTAAAGTATTCATTTGTTTTTTCTTTTACAAAGCTGGCCCTCAGACTGCTTTAAACTTAAAATTAGTTCACTGAAGAATGAATGACTAATGGATTTTGTGGTAATACACTAGAACCTGATGGTTATCCTGTGGTTTTTAGCAGTAAATGTAGGGATGTAGTCATGTGTAAGTGAGGTTATTTGAAATGTTTGGAGATATAATGTTAAAGGTTGTAGAATTAGCAGCTGGACACAAGGTCATGTAATATAGAAATAAAAAGGGAAATGCATGGTGGACAGATGAGATTAAAAATGCTGTGGAAGAGAAGAAATAGGCATATGGTCAACTGCTTGAAATAAATGTACCAGTGGAAGTTCAGCAAAGAAGGAGGGAAGAATATAAGGAGTGTAAGCAGAATGTTAAGAAACTAATTGAGGAAAGCAAAGAGAGTAGATGAAGAATTTAGAAGAAAGTTGTATGAAAATTTAGGGAAAATAAGATATTGTACCAGAAAAAGGTGGATGTAAATGATAAGATTAATGTGACAAGAAAGGAAGGAGAGTTGCTGAATCAAAAGTAGAAAGTGAAAGGAAGATCTTTTTCAAGAAAGAGTATTTTGAAGAACAAATGAATGTGGGAGAAAGTAAGGCAGCAGTTATTACATGCATCGGTTTGGAGGATGGAAGGAAAAGGATATATGTGCAAGGACCTACAGCAAGAAGGAGGGTAAAAAGGGCAATAAAAAGGCTAAAGGTAGGAGAGGCAAGTGGGGTGGTTGGGATTACAGCTGAAATGCTGAAGTATGGAGTAAAAAGTGTAACAGAGATGATGCATTTGGAATCTAACATGTCATTAAGCATGGAAGAAGAAGGTTGTGTCTGAGGACTGGGTGAAAGCAATTATTGATCCTTCATTCAAAGGAAAAGATGCTAAGAATGTATGAAGCAATTACAGGGGAATTAGTTTGTTAAGTATAACAGGAAAAGTGTATGCAAGAATGTTGATTGATACAGTGATGGAAGTGATTGAATGCAGAATAAGTGAGGAGCATGGGGGTTTTAGGAAAGGTACATAAAGTATGGATCAGATTTTTGTGATGAAGATGACTGTGGAAAAGTATCTAGCTAAAAGTAAGAAGCTGTATAGTAGCTTTTATGAATCTGGAGAAAACATACAATAGAGTCAAGTGGAAAGCATTGCAGGATGTGTTAAGGATATAAGGGGTAGGGAAAAAATGATGTATGGTGAGAAAGCCTTCTACAGAATAGTAAATGCATGTGTAAGAGTGAATGGAGAGTTGAGCAAAAGTTAATGTTTACATGTGGGTGTGAAGCAGGGCTTTGTGATGTCAAAATATCTGTGAGTGCTTGGACTGCAACTGGGTAAGTTGTTTTGTGAGAAGTCTGGTTTGTTGTTAGGCCTTGTTTTGAGTTTTTACATATTTTTCATGGTAAATCTACCTCTCTACGTCTCCAACACCCATTCCCCCTTTGGGAACTCCCATCAAGGGGTGGCCTTGGCAAGTCCCTACTTATCCCTGTCCTTACATGCCTCCCTTGCATACTCCATCTCACACGTTTCTCCCCCATTTCTTTCCCTCCAGTTCTCTTCCACTGAATTTCCCTACGGAACACGTGGTCTTCCTCTCATACCAACTCCTTTAATTGCACTATCATACACTCTCCTTGTAAACTTCCTGTCTTCAATTCTTCCCACATGCCCAAACCACCTTAAAGTATTTCATTTGACCCACTCTACCACTCCACAATTCATTCCCTTTGCATTCCCTGCCATACCAAATCTCTCATACACCCCCCTCATTACTTTCTTCAATCCGTTTAGTTATACCACATGCTCCTCTCAAATAACACATTTCCACAAACTGGATTCTTGACCTCTGTGATTCATCCTATGTCCATGTTTTGGATCTATACATCAGGGTCAGGAGGACTACGCTGTCTACATGTCTACCCTTCATTATTTCATTAAGGGACCCAGTGACCCTTCTACCTTGTACTTGTCTCCCCTTATCATTCCTTCCATATCACCAAACTTAACCAAGATAGCTCCTTTTTTCATATTTGGTTGCCTCTTCCCTCATTAGTGAGGAAGCACCAGAAACAGATGAAGAAAGGCAGCATCAGTTCTCATGCATTCTTTAGCTACCATGTGTAATGCACTGAAACCACATCTCCCTATACACAATCACACTACACAGACCTTTCCATGGTTTATCCTAAACACTTCACATGCCCTGGTTCAATCTACTGACAGCATGTTGACCCCTGTATACCACACTGTTCCAATTCACTTAATCCCATGCATGCCTTTCATCATCCTGTATGTTCAGGTCACAATCACTCAAAATCTTTTTCACTCCATCCTTCCATCTCCATTTTGGTCTCCTTGTTCTTGTTCCCTCTACTTCTGACATATATATCCTCTTTGTTTTGTAACCTCACTCATTCTCTCCATATGTTCAAACCATTTTGGCATACCCTCTTCAGCTCTCTTGACCACACTTTTTTTTTAATCATCATATGGAACTCTTTTACCCTTTCATTACTTAATCAAACCACCTTGCACCACATACTGTCTTCTGACATTTCATTTCCAACACACCCATCCTTTTCTGCACAGTCTTATCTACAGCCCATGCCTTGCATCTACATAATATTGCTGAAATTACTATACCTTCAAACATAGCCAATTCTGCCCTCACAGATAATGATCCATCTTTCCACACATTCCTCAGTGCTCCCAGAGCCTTCGTCCTCTCACCCACCCAATGATTCACTTCTGTTTCCATGTTTCCATTTGCTGCCCTGTCCACTCCCAGGTGTCTAAAAACACATAAATTCCTCCAATTTTTCTCCATTCAAACACATCCCAATCAACCTGACCCTTAACTATGCTAAACCTAAGGACCTGGCTTTTATTCCCATTTTCACTCAACTTTTATAAACCCTTCCAAACTCAATCACCAACTAATGCAGCTTCACAGCTGAATCTGCCTCCAGAGCTGTATCATTAGCAAACAACAACTAACTTATTCACTGCATACTTGCCCCTATCTCCAAGACTCTCGTATTTACCTCCCCACCATCCCATCCATAATCAACTTAAACAACCACAGTGACATCACTCACCTCTGCCATACACCAACCATCACTACTCGCTCTCCTCTATTTCTACTTGTACACATGTCTTACGCCCTTGATAAAAATTACTCTCTGCTTCTACCAGCTTTCCTTCCACACCATATATTCTTAAGACCTTCCACAAGGCATCTCTATCAGCTATATTAAAAGCACTCTGCACATCCATAAATACCATATACAAATCCATCAATTTCTTCCAAGCAAACACCTGATCCACACATCCCCTACCACTTCAAAAACCACACTGTTCATCCCCCATCTAATGCTCTGTACAAGCCTTCACTCTCAATCACTACCTTTCCATACTAATTATCAGGCACACTCATAAAGACATTCAACAGACCTTTACAAGACTGACTCCATCTCCTCACTTCATCACTACCTGTTACCACTCACCCTTCTGCACCTTCAGCAATATTGCTATTTCTACCCTTGTTTCCTGTACATCATCACCCTCCCTCCAAAACATCTTAATCTTCCTAAGGTTACTGATATTTGCTCACTCCAACTTTCATTTGCCCTCTTTTTTAACCAATGCTTCTTCCTCTTGACCTCCTCCTGCTTTATCTAATAAATCCCCTAATCATTTGCACTTCTTCCCTGTAGGTACTGTCCAAATGCCTATCTTTCCTCTATCTCAAGCAACTTTACTTCATCATCCCACCTCTCACTACCATTTCTAATCTGCAGATGGCCCACCTTTCACATGTTAAGTATGTCTCTCGCATGTGCCAGCACAGATTCCCTAAATACCTCCCATTTCTCACCCACTTCCCTAGCCATTCTACACTCAATCTCTCCAGTATTTCTTCACACAAGTCTCTTTCCCTAGCTTAGTTACTTTCACTGCTCTCTTCTCACTGATATTGTTTCCTCTTTGGATGAAACCTCTAAAAATCTTCATCCTTGCCCCAAAGGACAGATATTAAACATCTCACCAGTTAGCCCTCTAGGCACATTTACATCCAGAAATCTCTCTATTACACATCTATCAATTAATATGCAAACCAATAATGCCCACTGACCATCTCTCCCATTCACATGCGTATGTCTCTCTTTTTAAATCAAGTATTCCCAATCAACAGTTTTCCAGTCATTTTTCAGCACAAAACTCCATAAGCTCTTCACCATTTCCTTCATAATAATGAATACCCCATGCCACCCAATTATACCCTCAACTGCCACATCACTCACATTCTCATTTAAATTTCCCATCATTAATAACTGATCTCTTGCATCAAAAATGCTGACACACTCACTCAGCTGCTCCTAAAACACTTACCTCTCATGATCTTTTTTCTCATGGATAAGTGCATAAGCACTAATGATCATCCATCTCTCACCACCTACCTTCATTTTTACCCACATCAGTCTAGAATTTACTTCCTTACACTCTTTCTCACACTACTAAAACTCCTACTTCAGTAGTAGTGATACTCTGTCCTTAAACTTTTCCCCTTATTTACTCATAAGACATTTCCAAACCATTCTTCCTATTTACCCTTGAGCTTCATTTCACTCAGAACCAGATCATCCTGGTTTCTTTCCTTAAACATACTAACTATCTCTCCCCTCTTATCTTGTTTACATCTACACACATTTAGACACCTCAACCAGAGCCTTCCAGGAGGATGAATCCTCCCTTCTTGGCTCCTTTTGTTTCATCTTTAGAAATTGAAATACAAAAAGAGGAGGGTATCCAGCCCTACTTCTGCCACTTTCAGCTGCCTTCTACGACATGCAAGGAATAAATTGGTAGAATTCTCTCTACCCTACCCCAGAGATAGAAAACTACTAAATACTTGAATTCTGTCACCTCTTCTAGTCTTTCTATAATACAGTTCCTTCTTTTTTCATTCTAAATGACTTTGCAAAATCTATATTTTCACACTGTTTCCTTTCAAACACCATTACCTTACATTTACTCACATTTACCTTCAATAGTCTATGCTTACATGCATCATAAAACACACAACCTTCTGCAACTCCTCTTGACTCTTGGCATAAAAGCAGTATCATTAGCAAACTTGCCACCATATTTCATGACCACACTCCATCTCTGCACCCCTTTTTCCCTAGTTTTGCTTTCATCTCTCTCATCACTCCATCTATATGTGTTAAAAAGCCATGATGACTTCTAGAAGTCCTGCCTCACAACCACAAGTATATTGTAACTTTTGCTCAACTCTCTATCATGCTAAGTACATCCTAAGTATTGTTCCCTTTGAATGAACAATAATAGCTTTCACCCAGTCCTCAGGCACAACATCCTGCTTCCAAATCAAATGCATCCAATCTATCACACTTCTCCATACTTCAACATTTCAGCTCTAATTCCAACCACACTAGTGCCTTTCTGATCTACAACCTCATTACTGCCCTTTTTATCTCCCTTCTTGCTAAAGGCCTCAGCATGTGTATCCTTTTTCTTCCATCCTCCAAAACCAATGTCACCTTAATGTCTCATCTCCATCTATCTTTGGCAGGAATCGCATGGGAGATTGCCTCCGCCCATCATGAGTGGCTGTTGTAACAACTACTTCTTCAGGAGCCTCCTGCAACCCATGCACTAAATGGCAGTTACTGCACACTCCAGGAGCTTCCTGCTTCCGTATAAAAAATCGGAAGCCGCTGAACAGTCCAGGAGCCATGATATGGACCACAACCACCTCCTAAAGGAGCTCCAAGTTGACTCAGCAGTCATGCACTTCACCCACATGCTCCTACTCCTTCTGATGCCTACCATTGCCAGTATCACAGGGCCCCTGCCAAGCCTTTCTTGTACCACTTGGTCTACCTTGCTTTGCCTCTCCTTCACTGTAATCCTGCATTTCCATTAGCTCATTGCCCTCTGTCACATCACCTTGTATATCCCATCCAATAAAGCATTGTTGTTTAATGTGTTTCCGTGTTGATATTGCAGTTATGCCACCCCAACAGACCCTACCAGAACACCTGCTAAACTGGTGAACCCTTGAGTAAACTGAGAGAGACTTTTGGACACATCTCTACAGTGCTACTATCAACCTCCCTTGGCTCCTGCTGTCAATGTCCTTTTTCCACCATCCACCCAGCTTCATCTCACACCTGTCCATCTTCCTTCTTAAATTTGCCTAGTTCAGCTGGCCACTCATGCCCCCAAGGTGATTCTGTCTCCTTCAGCCAACACTAGATGACCAGCCGACTATACTAATTGCCTCATCAACATCCGATCCTTAATCTCAAAATAAAAGAAGAAAAAAGAAGGGTATTGTAGGTCACTTTAATGACTTTGCCTTTGACTGGGTGACAGCCTGTGACCACACCCGAATTTGGTGGCCCATCCTATACATTTGCACCTGCAGTATTAATCCCTGACAACCATACTTGATGTCAGTGGTAGCAGATAAAAAGCTGCTGCTGTAATTGTAAATGAATTAATCCTTTCCATAATTAGCGCTGCTCTTATAGACTTAACCTCAAGTCCGTCAACAGGAGAAAGGTCAGAAGCTTTCAACATTCAGCTTCAACTTCTCTTAATATCCTTTAGGAATAGCTATCCCTTACAGATCTGACCTCACCTTCTCTTAAATATTTAAACCTGTGTATCATCCCAGGAAGTTAGTAAAGCAGCTGTCTCATCACTAGATAACAAGTGTACCATTCTGGTACCTGAAGTCATGGGAATGTGACTCCAAATTCAAGCTGCCATTAGGGTGTCTAGACCCATCAGCAGATGTCTCAGAGTCACTCCTGATATTCTATCTTCCTGACTGGTTTCATTGTGGTGCCTCATCTCCAAAGTTCACCTTCAGCAGGAATCACATGGGAGATTCTCTGCCCATTATGAGCAGCAGCTGTAACAACAAGGGACCTAAGGCCACACCTGTGGCACTCCTGCAATCCTAACACTAACCGGCAGTCACCACACACTCTAGGAGCCTCCTGCTTCCCAATCACAAATCAGCAGCCCCAGCACACTCCTGGAGCTGCAAGCCGCACCCACTTTCTACAGGAGCTCCTGGTTGACTTGGCAGCCATGGACTTCTTCCACATGGTCCTGCTACATCTGACACCTACCATCATCAGCATCACAGGACCCCTGCCAAGCCTTTTTGTACTACTTGACCTACCTTGCTTTGCCTCTTCTTCACCATAATCCTATACCTCCATCCCCCTGCCACCTCATCTTGTATATCCTATCCAATAAAGCATTACTGCTGTTGTTAAACATGTTTCCATGCCCCTCTCTCAGTTATACCACTCTGATAAACCCTATCAGAACACCCACTAAACATATAACAACTGCTGCCTCACCTTCTCCCGCATTCATCAGTCCCTCAAAACAATTTTTCTATTTTCCTTTAACCTCCTGCTTTTGATTCAACAATTCTTCCTTATTTCTCACATTTGCATTTCCACTCTTACGTCCACCTCTTTCCTTTTTCACCTCCACTGGTACAATTTCTTATTTTCCCTAAACTTTTCACTCAACTTTCTTCCAAATCTTCAGCTACTCTACCAGCTTCTTAACATTCTGCTCACATATTTACAGTCCAAATTAACATATATAGGTTTGTACCGATACTTGTTTGCTTTGTATTCAAATCTTGCTTGCCAGATGCAGAAAATCAAGGTTAAGTCCAACATTCTTCTCCGTAAATACATTGATATGAGCTCCATAAACAGTAATGCCATCTGACCCAACCCTTGTATATTTTTCCATCTGGGTCAAGTACAAACTGGAAGACAGTGAACTGACAAAAGCCAAGCAATGTGAAACACTAAGGTTAGGAGGCTGGATACCTAACAGAGGAAGCCTGACTTAGGGACTCCTGATTGGTGATGATATAAGCAAAATTGGTTTAACTGCTGAGGTAATTCATCTTATTTAGTGTCTGAGTTTTGCTTTTAGTGATTTTCTAATTTCTGAATCAAATATTCTAGCGTTTAGATCTATAAAGCCTGCATTTGTCAAGTTACAGAAAAAAGTCTCGCCTAATAAAACTTAAGTTTAACACAATAGCAACTATCCAAGTGAAAAAGGTTAGTTGGTCTTATGGAACTTTATGAGAGTGGTTTAAAGTCTCATCTTGTGGATTATGAGTTAAGAATGTAACCACTCAGCTATGGTACCACTTACTGTTTCCTTTAATCTCTATAATGAAACAAACCTTTGAGGATCACTGGCTGTTTCTTCATATTCCACAATGCATTCTTCCTCACTGTCTAAATCTTCCTGTTTGGTATTCACTCCAATGCCCATCACCTGTTCTTCTCTGTGAACGGCTATTTTCAGCTTCTGAAGAGCTTTCCTTAGAATCTTCTTGATGTTATTTGGACTGAGAGCATTTAAGGTTATGACTCGACACCTATAAAACAACAATTATAATGTTCAGAATTACTGTATCTTCAGTTCTTAAACACCAATGCCCAGAGGAGATAAATGAAAGCATTTGATCCATTCTACATAAATGGTGAAAGAGTTAATGACATTAAAAAGACATAAATCAAGTGATCATTAATATAATCTACCAGTACATTTCCCTGGGGACAGGGGGAAAAAGAATAGTTCCCAAGTATTCCTTAAGTGTTGTAGAAGACAACTACGAGGGGCAAGAGTGGGGGTGTGGAAACCTTCCCCTCCTTGCATTACAATTTCTGAAAGCTGGTAGAAAATGAGGCGCCAGTAGGGAGACGTCATTCTCCTCAAAGGCTCAGGCTGGGGTGTCTGAATGTGTAGGGAGGTAAGTAGTATGTTTGAAGACAGGGACTTGGATGTTCTAGCTCTGACTGTAACAAAGATCAAGGGTAAGGAGGAAGAATGGATTAGGGAAGTTTTGAGGGTAGAGTCAAGGGTTGGTGTGAGTGTGTGAGCAGAGGTAAGTGTTGCACTCCTACCGAAGGACAAGTTGTGGAATAGGTGAGAGAGTGTAAAGAAGTGAACCCCAGATGGATGTGGGTAAAATGAAAATGGATTGTGAGAGATGGGTGATTGTTAATGCTTTTGCACTTAAAAGTGAGAGGACTGATGAAGAGAGTCAAGTGTTTCAGAAGCTGAATGAATGTGCATGCAGTTTTCATGCAAGAAACTGGTATCAGTGATGGGTGATTTAAACAGAAAGTGGGTAGTGTGGCAGTCAAAGGCACAACTTGGGGGCAAGGGGTATTCAGTGATGTGAAAGGGCAGAATGAACAGCTCATGGAGTTGAGTGCTGCAGGATTCTAGTGACTGGGAACATCTGGTTTAAAAAGAGGAACATACGTGAATATAAAAGGGTGGGTAGGAAAGATAGAAAGTAGGCATAAACAGATAAGGTATTAACTGACAGGCAAGCAAAAGAGAGACTCTTGAATGTGAATGTATTTAGAGGAGCAGATGACAGGTTATATGATCACTAACTGATGGAGGTAAGGGTGAAAATTTCTAAGGCTTTACGAAGAGGAAATGTAATGGGGGAGAAGAAACCAGTGAAAGTAAGAGTGCTCGGAAATGAGGCAGGGAATGAGAATGAAAGAAGAATGGCACAAGTTCAGTGTAAATGAAGCTAGGGGAGTAGGTGTTGAATGAGTAGTATTGGGAAGCAATGCTGACATGTAGGCATATGGATGGAAGATGGTGAGTATGTGAGAAATGGTAGTGAGTAGTGGGACTGCAAAGACGATAAAGTTAAATTCCTACTGAGAAAATAGAGGTATATGGGTGTTATAGGAAAGGATTGCAAATGACTTGGAGACGTACAAAAGGAAGCAGCAGAAGTTCAAAGGAAGGAACTAGGGCTGAGAGTTGAGGTGAATGAACAACAGCAAACTTCAAAGAGAATAATAAAATGTTTTGGAAGGAGGTTATTATGTGAAAAAACATGAAAACAAAACAGAAACATCAAAGAAGGTGGCAAATAGGGAAGTTTTAACTTGTAGAATGGTGCAAAAAGGATAGGCTATCCATCTTTCTATCTATCACTGATGCCTGTCCTCCCTCAGGGAGGTAGCCACAGAAATAGTTTCCATAACTAGTGAATTCCAGTGCCACTTCTTAGCCTTTCATGCCTAACCCTTAACAGGCTACTGGCAGGGAGCAAGTCTAGCAGTGTTTGTAAAAGCTCCTATCTAATGTTCCTACACACTACTTCTATCTAACGCTCCTGCCCAATGTTCTTACCAACTTGTTCAACCTAATGTTTCTACCTAAAGCTCATTCCTAAATGTTCCTACCTACTACTTCTATCTATTGCTCTGAACATTTTGTAAAAAGGCAGGGCTAGCAAACAGAGCTCACCACAAGAAAATCTAAAGTTATGAAGAATGAGCTGTGTGAGTTAAGAGTTGTTAGGGGTTATGTATGACATGGAGAGATTACATTTTTCTGGACAGAATGCCAGTAGTACACGTGTAGGTGAGGCACAAAGAAAAGACAGCTAACTGGGTCAGAGAAGTGCAACTTGACAAACGCTGAAGTGCTGACTCACTACGAATCCATCACTAGCCCTCCTGATACCCAGACGGGTAGTACCGGTAATATAGGATAGGCAGTGAGTACTTTAATGGACTGTTGATGTGTTAGATAACAGGGTGTTAGATGAAAGGGGCTTAGGTCAGGAAGGAGTGCAAAGTAACAGTGTCATGGCAAGTGGTTTAGTCAAAAGAGAAGAGACGTTGAAAGGTTTGTGAAATATGAAATGCGGCAAGGCTGTTTAACTGGATGGTATTGCAACTGAGCTTCTTAAGAAAGGGGTGTCTGAGTTGCTGATTGGTTAATTATGATTTTCCTTGTATGTATGGATCATGGTGAGGTGCCAGGGGTAGATCATGTGGATAAGAGCATGCACCTTTTATAGGTACTGATTTTGGAGAACTGCATTCCCCATTTCCAACCCCAAAGGCTGGCAAGTTAAAGGGTTGAATATATCTATATATCTGAATGGGTTAAACAGTAAATTGTACCAACTTGTGGTTTTTAATACTAATACCATTACTCCACCATCTAATGTCTTGAACGCATTAAATATGGCAATTCAAAGGAAAATATCATATCAAACACAAGAAATCAAGAGGCTGCTATCATGTGACTTTATGATCGACCACCAGTTCTCATTAGGGTTAAAGTCAGGTGAGTTACCTGACCAGTCCTGAATGTATGTCACACCATAAAATGCAAACGAGTTATGTACTGATTTAGCAGTGTGGCACGGTGCACCATCTTGCACAGAAATATCATGACCAGTCTTTTCAAAGCAGTCAGGTAATTCATCACACAACAGCTCCAGGTATCGATTCTGATTTACAATCACTTTTCAAGGTAAAAACACATGACTTCTCAAACCATTATAACCAAAACCCTCCATAAGTGAGTCTGGGAATTTCAGAGCTGCTTGAATGTACTTAGGGCCGTATGGATCACTACCTGGCCTCTAGCCTCTAGTACATTTTGCCTCTATGGCTTCCACTAACATCAAATGTAGCTCCACCAGACCACAACACTTTCTTTCACTTTTTGTCATTTCACGAAAAATTTCTTGGCAAAAGTGAGTCTATACTTGCACTACCGGTCTATCAGAAGCAGTTTCTTGAGAGGCATAAACCCCTTGAATTTCAAGTCATCATGAAGCTGGATACAAATCGAAAATACAGACACATGACCAAGTAATCTAGGTTGCCTTCCTTTAACTGTCATGCTGAAATAGCGGGATTCTTGTCTACTTGATGTTGGATAATCTTCAGAGTGCAATGGAAAGTGATATGAGGTCATCCAGGTCGTTTCTTCTGGGTGGGAATGTAAATGCCACCACCGTCAATGAGGAGCTTTGTCCATCTTTGCACAGTTTGTAGTGACAGCCCTGTAGTTTCAGCTATTTCCATATTATTCTCTGCCTTGTACAAGGCTAAAATAGCAGTAGTATCATCTTTAGATAAGTCCTTGGGGCCAGGTATTGAAGCACAATCCCACAACAAAGTACATGTGTGTAGTGTAAAAAAGTGGAAGTCAAGGGGTCAAGAGAAAATAAATACTTACCCACCACAACAGCTCCAGGCACAGTGACCACCACCTGTTGCTACCCCTGGGGTCCCTTAACCAATGTCCATGAGCTGCCCCTACATTTTTCAACATTTCAAAGTCATGTTTTAGGGGTATGATACAAATGGGCAAAAATATGGGAGCAGGCCCTATCACACCAATTTTTTCTGCCAGGACTGTATGTACACTCCAGGATTGAATTTTTCTTTCATACTTGATTGTCATTTCCAGCATTAGCAAAATAGCACCAGGAAACAAAGAAAGACCCATCCACTCACATACACATAAATAAACATATAAATATACACACATACAAGTGAGAAAGTATCACCAAACTTTAAGGAAAATAAAAAGATGTTTTGGAAGGAAGTAAATGATGTGCTAAGACAAGAGAAAAAATGGGAACGATGGTGAAGGGGGTAAGAGGGGAAAGTAATATCAAATGTGCGTAAGACAAGAGAACAAATGGGAACAACAGTGAAGGGGGTAAAAGGGAAAGTAATAACAAGTGGTGATGAAGTGAGAAGGAAAAGGAGTGAGTGTCTTGAAGGTTTGTTGAATGTGTTTTACGATAGAGTGGCTGAAGGACAAAGACAAAGGGGATAAAGGTAAGCGTTCAAACTACAGAGGTATAAGTTTGTTGAGTATTCCTGGGAAATTAAATGGGAGGGTACTGATTGAAAGGGTGAAGGCATGTGCAGAGCATCAGACTGGGGAAGAGCATTGTGGTTTCAGAAGTGGTAGAGGATATGTGGATCAAGTGCTTGCTTTGAATAATGTGTGGAGAAATGCTTAGAAAAGCGAATAGATTTGTATGTAGCATTTACGGATCTGGGAAAGGCATATGATAAGGCTGATAGAGATGCTTTGTAGAAGGTCTTAAGAGTATATGATGTGGGAAGTAAGTTGCTAGAACCAGTGAAAAGTTTTTACTAAGGATGTAAGGCATGGTCTACAAGTAAGTAGAGAGGAGAGTGATTGGTTCCCAGTGAATGTTGGTCTGTAGCAGAGGTGTGTGATATCCCCATGGTTAACTTGTATATGGATGGGGTGGTTACGGAGGTAAATGCAAGAGTTTTGCAGAGAGGGGTAAGTATGCAGTCTGTTGGGGATGAGAGGACATAGGAAATGAGTCATTTGTTGTTCGCCAATGATACAGCTCTATTGGCTGATTTGAGTGAGAAACTGCAGAAATTGGTGACTGAGTTTGGAAAAGAGTGTGAAAGGAAAAAGTTGAGAGTAAATGAGAATAAAAGCAAAGAAACTAAGTTCAGTAGGGTTGACGGACAATCTAATTGGGATGCAAATTTGAATTGAGAAAAATTGGAGGAAGTGGGGTGTTTTAGAGATCTGGGAGTGGACTTAATAGCGATTGGAACCATGGAAGTGAAAGTAAGTCAAAGGTTTCGGGAGGGGGTGAAGGTTCTGGGAGTGATGAAGAATGTGTGGAAGGTGAGAACATTACCTCAGAGGGCAAAAGTGGGTATGTTTAAAGGAATAGTAGTTCCAACAATGTTATAAGGTTGCAAGGCATGGGCTATAGATAGGGTTGTACAGAGGAGGGTGGATGTGCTGGAAATGAGATGTTTGAGGAGAATATGTGGTGTGAGGTGGTTTGATCGAGTAAGCAATGAAAGGGTAAGAGAGATGTGTGGAAATAAAAAGAGTGTGGTGGAGAGAGCAGAAGAGGGTGTATTGAAATGGTTTGGGCACATGGAGAGAATGAGTGAGGAAAGATTGACTAAGAGGATATATGTGTCTGAGGTGGAGGGGACGAATAGAAGTGGGAGACCAAATTGGAGGTGGAAGGATGGAGTGAAAAAGATTTTGAGCAATCGGGGCCTGAGCATGCAGGAGGGTGAAAGGCGTGCAAGGAATAGAGTGAATTGGAACGATGTGGTATATCGGGGTTGACGTGCTGTCAATGGATTGAACCAGGGCATGTGAAGTGTCTGGGGTAAACCATGGATATTTCTGTGGGGCCTGGATGTGGAAAGGAAGATATGGTTTTCGGGCATTATTGCATGACAGCTAGAGACTGAGTGTGAACGAATGGGGCCTTTGTTGTCTTTTCCTAGCACTACCTCGCACACATGAGGGGGGAGGGGGTTGTTATTCCATGTGTGGCAAGGTGGCGATGGGAATGAATAAAGGCAGACAGTGTGAATTGTGTGCATGTGTATATATGTATATGTCTGTGTGTGTATATATATGTGTACATTGAGATGTATGGGTATGTATTTTTGCGTGTGTGGACGTGTATGTATATACATGTGTATGGGGGAGGGTTGGGCCATTTCTTTCGTCTGTTTCCTTGCGCTACCTCGCAAACGTGGGAGACAGCGACAAAGCAAAATAATAAAAATATAATTTATATCTTTATTTTGCTTTGTCGCTGTCTCCTGTGTTAGTGAGGTAGCGCAAGGAAACAGATGAAAGAATGTCCCAACCAACCCACATACACATGTATGTACATACACGTCCATACACGCAAATATACATACCTATACATCTCAACGTATACATATATATATACACACACAGACATATACATATATACACATGTACATAATTCATAGTCTGCCTTTATTCATTCCCATCGCCATCTCGCCACACATGGAATAACAATCCCCTCCCCCCTCATGTGTGTGAGGTTGCGCTAGGAAAAGACAACAAAGGCCCCATTCGTTCACACTCAGTCTCTAGCTGTCATGTAATAATGCACCAAAACCACAGCTCCCTTTCCACATCCAGGCCCCACAAAACTTTCCATGGTTTACCCCAGACGCTTCACATGCCCTGGTTCAATCCATTGACAGCACATTGACCCCAGTATACCACATCGTTCCAATTCACTCTATTCCTTGCATGCCTTTCACCCTCTTGCATGTTCAGGCCCCAATCACTCAAAATCTTTTACACTCCATCTTTCCACCTCCAATTTGGTCTCCCACTTCTCCTTATTCCCTCCAACTCTGACACATGTATCGTCTTACTCAATCTGTCCTCACTCATTCTCTCCATGAGACCAAACCAATTCAAAACACCCTTTTCTGCTCTCTTAACCACACTCATTTTATTACCACACATCTCTCTTACCCTTTCATTACTTACTCAATCAAACCACCTCATACCACATATTGTCCTCAAACATCTCATTTCCAGCACATGCACCCTCCTCCACACAACTCTATCCATAGCCCACGCCTCGCAACCATACAACATTGTTGGAACCACTATTCCTTCAAACATACCCATTTTTGCTTTCCAAGATAATGTTCTCGACTTCCACACATTCTTCAACGCTCCCAGAACTTTCGCCCCCTCCCCCACCCTATGATTCACTTCCGCTTCCATTGTTCCATCCGCTGCCAGATCCACTCCCAGATATCTAAAACACTTTACTTCCTCCAGTTTTTCTCCATTCAAACTTACCTCCCAATTCACTTGACCCTCAACCCTACTGTACCTAATAACCATACTCTTATTCACATTTACTCTTAACTTTCTTCTTTCACACACTTTACCAAATTCAGTCACCAGCTTCTGCAGTTTCTCACATGAATCAGCCACCAGCGCTGTATCATCAGCGAACAACAACTGACTCACTTCCCAAGCTCTCTCATCCACAACAGACTGCATACTTGCCCCTCTTTCCAAAACTCTTGCATTCACCTCCCTAACAACCCCATCCATAAACAAATTAAACAACCATGGAGACATCACACACCCCTGCCGCAAACCTACATTCACTGAGAACCAATCACTTTCCTCCTTTCCTACACGTACACATGCCTTACATCCTCGATAAAAACTTTTCACTGCTTCTAACAACTTGCCTCCCACACCATATATTCTTAATACCTTCCACAGAGCATCTCTATCAAATCCTATCATATGCCTTCTCCAGATCCATAAATGCTACATACAAATCCATTTGTTTTTCTAAGTATTTCTCACATACATTCTTCAAAGCAAACACCTGATCCACACATCCTCTATCACTTCTGAAACCATACTGCTCTTTCCCCGTCTGATGCTCTGTACATGCTTTTACCCTCTAAATCAGAATAAGAGCGAGGTTATTAGGTTCAGTAGGGTTGAGGCACAAGTTAATTGGGAGGTAAATTTGAATGAAGAAAAACTGGAGGAAGAGAAGTCTTTTAATATCTGTGAGTGGGTTTAGAAGCAAATGGAACCATGGAAGTGGAAATAAGTCACAGGGTGGGGGAGGGGGCAAAGGTTCGGGGAGCGTTGAAGTATGTGTGGAAGGCGAGAACATTATCTCAGAAAGCAAAAAATGGGTATGTTTGAAGGAATAGTGGTTCCAACAATGTTATATTTTTGCAAAGCATGGGCTATAGATAGGGTTGTGTGGAGGGTGGATGTGTCAGAAATGAAATGTCTGAGGACAACATGTGGTGTGAGGTGGTTTGATCGAATAAGTACTGAAAGGGTAAGAGAGAGATGTGTGGTAATAAAAAGAGTGTGGTTGAGAAAGCAGAAGAGGGTGTGTTGAAATGGTTTGGTCACATGGAGAGAATGAGTGAGGAAAGATTGACAAAGAGGATATATGTGTCAGAGATAGAGGGAACAAGGAGAAACAGGAGACCAAATTGGAGGTGGAAGATGGAGTGAAAAAGATTTTGAGCGATTGGGGCCTGAGCATACAGGAGGGTGAAAGGCATGAAAGAAATAGAGTGAATGGAACGATGTGGTATACCGGGGTTGACGTGCTGTCAATGGATTGAACCAAGCCATGTGAAGCATCCGGGGTAAACCATGGAGAGTTTTGTGGGGCCTGGATGTGGAAAGGGAGCTGTGGTATTGGTGCATTACACATGACAGCTAGAGACTGAGTGTGAATGAATGTGGCCTTTGTTGTCTTTTCCTAACGCTACCTCGCAC
Organism: Panulirus ornatus; assembly: GCF_036320965.1. Taxonomy (NCBI): domain Eukaryota; kingdom Metazoa; phylum Arthropoda; class Malacostraca; order Decapoda; family Palinuridae; genus Panulirus; species Panulirus ornatus. Next base: position 43,293,527 of record NC_092229.1, read on the forward strand.
GTGCGCAGGGGGGAGGGGGGGGATGCCATTTCATGTGTGGCGGGGTGGTGACAGGAATGGATGAAGGCAGCATGTATGAATATGTACATGTTTATATATGTATATGTCTGTGTATGTTTATGTATATATGTTGAAACGTATAGGTATATATATGTGCATGTGTGGGCGTTTATGTATATAAATGTGTATGAGGGTGGGTTGGGCCATCCTTTTGTCTGTTTCCTTGTGCTACCTCGCTAATGCGGGAGACAGCGACAAAGTATAATAATAAATGAAATAAACATAAAATAAACAACCATGTCACTATGGTTATTCAATTTGTTTATGGATGGGTTTGTGAGGTATGTAAATGGGGGATTTAGGAGACAGGGGTGAGTATGCTGTCTGTATGTTTGAAAGAACAGTAGTACCAACAATATTATATGGTTGTGTGGCATGGGGTATAGATAGGGTTGTAAAGGTGTGTTGGAAATGAAATGTTAGAGGAAAATATGTGGTGTGAAGTGATTTGATTGGGAAAGTAATGGAAGGGTGAGATACAAGTGTATTAATGAAAAGAATGTTGTTGAGCTAGCAGAAAAAGAAGTGTTGAAATTGTTTAGAAATATGGAATGAATGAATAAGGAAAGGTTTACAAAGAGCATATATGTGTTAGGAGTGGAGAGAACAAGGAGAGGCAGGAAACCAAATTGGAGGTGGAAGGATGGAGTGAAAATGATTTTGAGTGATCAGGGCCTGAACATGCAGGAAGGTTACAGGCATGCATGGAATAAAGTGAAGTGGAACAATGTGGTATACTGGGGTGAATGTGCTGTCAATGGAATGAACCATTATCGCAATCAGAAATAAGGTTCTCTCTTTCCACATACTTTTCATCACTCCTAGAACCTTTGCCCTCTCTCCCTTCCATGGTTCCATTTGCTGCTTTTGCCCTCTCTCCCTTCCATGGTTCCATTTGCTGCTAAGTCCACTCCCAGATATCTAAAACACTTCACTTCTTCCAATCATTCTCCAGTGAAGCTAAAATCCCAAATAAGTTGCTCCTCAAGCAACCTAAAAACCTTCCTTTTATTCACATATACTCTCAACTTTCCCCTTTCACACTTATAAAATCAGTAGTCAACCTCAGCAGTTTCTAACTCGAATCAGCCACTAGTGAAATATCATCGCCGAACAAACACTGACTCACTTTCCATGCACTTTCATCCCCCACAGACTGCATACTCACCCCTCCCTCCAAGACTCTTGTATTTCCCTCCCTCTCCATCCCATCGACAAACAAATTAAGCAAGCATGGTGACTTCACACAACCCTGCTGTCGACCAACATTCTCTGGGAACCATTCACTCTCCTCTCTTCCTACTCATAAATACACTTTACACCCTTGATAAAAACGTCTCTGCTTCTAGTGGCTTACCTCCCACACCATGTATTCTTAATACCTTCTACAAAACATCTCTATCAACCCTTTCATAAGCCCTCTTCAGATCAATAAATGCCACATACAAATCTATCTGTTTTTCTGAGTATTTCTCACACACATTGTTCAAAGTAAACATATGATCCACACATCCTCTACCACTTCTTAAACCATACAGTTCCTCCCTAATCTGATGCTCTGCACATGCCTTCATCCTCTCAATCAATACCCTCCCACACAACTAGCCAGGTAAACTCAAGAAACTTATACCTTAGTAATCTGAACACTCAACTTTAACCCCTGCGTCTTTATACAAAGACACTATTCATGCATTCTGCCCGTACTCAGGCACATCACCATGATCTATACATAAAATGAATATCTTTTACAACTAATCAACACCATAGTCATCCTCTTTCTTAATAAATTAAAAAGTAATTCCATCCACTCCCACCACCTTGCCACATTTCATCTTCCACAGGGCTTTCACCACCTTTTCTCTCTTCACAAGACCACTTTCTATGATAATCTCACCTTGCATACCATCCTCACCAAAACACCCTACACCTACCACTCTATATTCAAACACATTTAACAATCCTTCAAAATCTCACTCCATCTTCTCACTTCATTACCTGTTATCACTTCCCCTTTTGTTCCCTTCACCAATGTTCCCATTTGCTGTCTTGCCTTTTGCCCATTCTTTACCTCCTTACAAAACATCTTTTTATTCTACCTAAAGTTTAATGACACTCTCTCACCCCAACTCTCATTTGCTTTTTTTTTTCAACCCCTGCACCCTTCTTTAATACATGTCCCAATCAGTTACCCTCCTTCCCTAAGAGTAATGCCTAAATGCCTCTATTTTCTCTTTCACTAGTAACTTAACATCTTCATCCCACCTCTTACTACCATTTCTAATCTGCCCACCTCCCACCTTCTGCATGCCACATGCATCTCTTGCACATGCCATCACCATTTCCCTCTTCCCTAAATACCTCACATTCCTCATCCACTTACCTTGCTTCATTTACTCTCACCTCTTGCCATTCTGCACTCAATCTCTCTTGGTATTTACTCACACAGGTCTCCTCTCCAAGTTCACTTACTCTCACCACTCTCTTCTCCCTAACAGTTTCCTCTCTTTCAAAAAACTCAAAATCTTCACCTGTGCCTCCACAAGATGGTGATCAGACACCCCACCAGCTGTCCCTCTTGGCACATTTACATCCAAAGTCTTTCTTTACACATCTATTAATTATCATAAAATCTAATAAAGCTTGTTGACCATCTCTCCTACTCGCATGAATATACTTGTGTATATCCCTCTTTTAAAACCAGCTATTCCCAATCGCCAGTCTTTTTTCACCACACAACTCCACAAGCTCTTCACCATTTCCATTAATAACAATGAATACCCCATGTGCTCCAATCATACCTTCGACTGCCACATTACTTACCTTCACATTTAAATAATCCATCACTGACACCCAGTCTCCTACACCAAAACTGCTGACACAATCATTCATCCATTCCCAAAACACTTGCCTCTCATGATCTTTCCTTACATGGGCAGGTGCATATGCATCAATAATAACCCCTCTCTCAACATCCACTTCAGTTTTATTCACCGCTATCTAAAATTCACTTCCTTAAACTCTGTCACACTCTCCCACAAATCCTGCTTCAGGAGTAGTGCTACACCTTCCATAGCTCTTGTCCTCTCACCAACCCCTGACTTCACTCCCAAACATTTCCAAACTGTTCTTCTCCTTTACCCTTGAACTTTGTTTCACTCAGAGCCAGAACATTCAAGTTTCTTTCCTCAGACATACAACCAATATTCCTATCTACACACATTTAGACACCTCAATCTGAGCCTTCAAGGAAGATGAGCACTCCCTGCCTCACTCCTTCTTTTGCTTCCTCTTTTAGAAATTGAAATACAAGAAGAGTATGGTTTGCAGCCCCCTACTTCTGCCCCATTTAGTCGCCTTCTACGACACACAGGGAATACGGAGGTAGGACTCAAATTAAAGTGAAAGTGAAGGAACACAATGTAAGAGAAGCACTTTGGGAGTCAATGGTAATGCACTGTGAAGTTGATGACTTGTTGGCAAAGTGGTAACCTTACCTTACCTGATGTGTTAAACCTGAAATCTCCTCAACAGCAAAGATACAGAGTTGTTAAGTTTTCAAGAGTACCTTGGAATATACCGAAAATGAATAAAACAAAAGTATATGACAGCCTAGAAAGGAAATTAGAATGACACGTCCTGCCAGTATGAGCTCCCGAGATGTAATGAGAGAGAGAGCAAGAGTACCTATTTACCTACAAGAGCCTACAACAAGCTACAGCCAAAATGGCACGGCTAGCACAAAGTGTTTACCACACAATTTCCTTGATGTAAAAACTATTCTTCTCAGCTACCACCTGTATTATATAATTATAGATTTTTAGTTTAACTGGGAATGATTTCAACCATATGTCATGTTCCTTTTTAAACTATTTCTGTTGTTGTTCCATGAATGTTTTTTATTCATCCTAGCAATTCATTAAGTGATCATTCTAATTTCCTTTCTAGACTGTCATATACTTTTGTTTTATTCATTTTCTGTACATTCCAAGGTACTCTTGAAAACTTAACAACTCTGTATCTTCGCTGTTGAGGAGATTTCAGGTTTAACACATCAATTTAGTGCCACACTTTGATTAGCATACATCTTTCTCTTCGTCTTTCTAGGCTATGTGGTTGCAGTTCTTTCAGGGAGAAAGAAAGACAGAGGAGAAACCAACTGGTTGCTGTTGAACTGGAGAGGAACAAGTTTGCATTACAATCTAAAACAATTCAACTAAGTAATTTCAAAATATGACATTTTATCATCTGCAGGATACTAACAAGCAGTTAAAGAGAAATTTACCTTGAGAGGAGAGAAGAGTTGAGGGCAAATGATGGATTCTCTGTTGTTGCTCCCACCAGTGTAAGCAAGCCACTCTCCACATGAGGCAAAAAGACATCCTGTACAATACAATTACCTACAGTATTATTGTGTCATTAATCAAATTCATAAACATGCCTATGATAGTTTACTGGTGGGACTTTCTTTAACAGTATGGATGTAGGAGACACAGCCATAAACAGAAATGAACTAAAATACAGAAAACAAAGTAAAAAATTTAAGGAAAAAGGATGATAATACTAAAACATTTGATTTACATAAGAGGTATGTGACTATTTAAATATTGCATTACATGATTTACATAAGAGGTATGTGACTATTTAAATATTGCATTACATGATATATAAACTAGATACATAAACAAGGTAAATGTATTTTCATCTCATTTAGTTACCCCTTTGACCATAGGTGTATTAGCTCAACAGAGACAACCATAAGGTAAACATGATACTGTTCAATGATTTTGTGTGGAAACTTCAAATAAAGATGCGGCCTTCAAGAATAAGGAAAATAAATTGTTCAGTTTAATCCCTAATCAACTAAAGGGGATACTTATGTAAGCTAACTGACACCTCTGGATGGAAATCTATATATCTAGTTTTGTTTCTCAATTTCAAGGCCATGCACCGAGTCTAAATGGTGGCTAAGGAGGCAGTGCTTGAAAATTTCTCACCAAAATCAGTCATATTGCAGCCATGCCAATATAAGCAAAGTTTCTAAAATTTCTGAAAAGGAATCTGAGTGGCTTTTAGCTTGATTTAATGGACCAGGCAGAAGATCTTGAACTGTTTGATGATGATGATCAAACTTTTGAGTATGTGGAGAGTGATTTTAGAGACACTGAATCTTTCAGCATCAACAGTTGGCCAAGATGAGGCAAGAAAAGATTTTCTAGCAAAAGTGGTGGGGTGGGGGTGTTGCTAATGCCCAGCTGACCTCGACAATAAGGCATTTGACTACCACATTATATCATCATACTTGATCGCCGTTTCCCATGTCTGAGAGGTAGCACCAGGAAATAGACATAGAAGAAATGGCCCATCCATTCATGTACACATATATATACATAAATGTCCATACATGCACATATACATATCAACATATGCACACATATATACACAGACATATGCATATATACACACGCACATATCCACACTTGCTTGTCTTCATCCATACCTGGCGCTACCCCGTCCCACAGGAAACAGCATTGCTACCCCTGCTCCAGCAAGGTAGCACCAGGAAAACAGACAAAAAAGGCCATATTCATTCACATTCAGTCTCTAGCTGTCGTGTGTAATGCACCAAAATCACAGCTAACTATCCATATCCAGGCCCCACAGACCTTTCCATGGTTTACCCCATGTTTCACATTCCCTGGTTCCATTCATTGACAGCATGTTGACCCCAGTATACCACACTGTTCCAATTTGCTCTATTTCTTGCACATCTCTCACCCTCCAATATGTTCAGGCCCTGATCCCTCAAAATCTTTTTCACTCCATCCTTTCAACTCCAATTTGGTCTCCAGCTTCTTGTTCCCTCCACTTCTGACACATACAACCTCTTTGTTAGTCTTTCCTCACTCATTCTCTCCATATGTCCAAACCATTTCAACATACCCTTTTCTGCTCTCTCAACTACACTCTTTATATTTCCACACATCTCTCTTACCCTTTCATTACTTACTCAATCAAACCACCTCACACCACATATTGTCCTCAAAGGTTTCATTTCCAACACATCCACCCTCCTCCATACAACCCTATCTATAGCCAGAGCCTTGCAACCATATAATATTGTTGGAACTACTATTCTTTCAAACATACCCATTTTTGCTCTGCTGGATAACATTCTCTTCTTCTACACATTCTTCATCGCTCCCAGAACCTTCGCCCACTCCCTAAGCCTCACTCACTTTTCCTTCCATAGTTCCATCTGCTGCTAAGTCCACTCCCATATATCTAAACACTTCACTTCCTCCAATCTTTCTCAATTCAAACTCACATCCCAAGTAACTTGTCCCTCAACCCTACTGAACCTAATAACATTGTTCTTATTCACATTCACTCTAAACTTTCTCCTTTCATATACTTTACCAAACTCAGTCACCAACTTCTGCAGTTTCAGCCTCGAATCAACCACCAGTGCTGTTTCAATGACAAACAACTATCTTTTTATCTATCTGATAGGTGCGCGAGAGAGACTCTTGGACATTAATCTGCTGAGAGGTGCAACGGGAGGGATGTCTGATCATTATCTTGTGGAGGTGAAGGTGAAGATTTGTAGAGGTTTTCAGAAAAGAAGAGAGAATGTTGGGGTGAAAAGAGTGGTGAGAGTAAGTGAGCTTGGGAAGGAGACTTGTGTGAGGAAGTACCAGGAGAGACTGAGTACAGAATGGAAAAAGGTGAGAACAAAGGATGTAAGGGGAGTGGGGGAGGAATGGGATGTATTTAGGGAAGCAGCGATGGCTTGTGCAAAAGATGCTTGTGGCATGCGAAGCATGGGAGGTGGGCAGATTAGTAAGTGTAGTGAGTGGTGGGATGAAGAAGTAAGATTATCAGTGAAAGAGAAGAGAGAGGCATTTGGACGATTTTTGCAGGGAAATAATGTAAATGACTGGGAGATGTTTAAAAGAAAGAGGCAGGAAGTCAAGAGAAAGGTGCAAGAGGTGAAAAAGAGGGCAAATGAGAGTTGGGGTGAGAGAGTATCATTAAATTTTAGGGAGAATAAAAACATGTTTTGGAAGGAGGTAAATAAAGTGCATAAGACAAGGGAGCAAATGGGAACTTCAGTGAAGGGGGCTAATGGGGAGGTGATAACAATTAGTGGTGATGTGAGAAGGAGATGGAGTGAGTATTTTGAAGGTTTGTTGAATGTGTTTGATGATAGAGTGGCAGATATAGGGTGTTTTGGTCGAGGTGGTGTGCAAAGTGAGAGGGTTAGGGAGAATGATTTGGTAAACAAAGAAGAGGTAGTAAAAGCTTTGCGGAAGATGAAAGCCGGCAAGGCAGTGGGTTTGGGTGGTATTGCAGTGGAATTTATTAAAACCGGGTGACTGTATTGTTGACTGGTTGGTAAGGTTATTTAATGTATGTATGACTCATGGTGAGGTGCCTGAGGATTGGCAGAATGCTTGCATAGTGCCATTATACAAAGGCAAAGGGGATAAAAGTGAGTGCTTAAATTACAGAGATATAAGTTTGTTGAGTATTCCAGGGAAATTATATGGGAGGGTATTAACTGAGAGGGTGCAGGCATTACAGAGCATCAGATTGGGGAAAAGCAGTGCGGTTTCAGAAGTGGTAGAGGATGTGTGGATCAGGTGTTTGCTTTGAAGAATGTATATAAGAAATACTTAGAAAAGCAAATGGATTTGTATGTAGTATTTATGGATCTGGAGAAGGCATATGATAGAGTTGATAGAGATGCTCTGTGGAAGGTACTAAGAATATATGGTTTGGGAGGCAAGTTGTTAGAAGCAGTGAAAAGTTTTTATCGAGGATGTAAGGCATGTGTACGTGTAGGAAGAGAGGAAAGTGATTGGTTCTCAGTGAATGTTGGTTTTGCGGCAGGGGTGTTTGATGTCTCCATGGTTGTTTAATTTGTTTATGGATGGGTTGTTAGGGAGGTAAATGCAAGAGTTTTGGAAAGAGGGGCAAGTATGCAGTCTGTTGTAGATGAGAGAGCTTGGGAAGTAAGTCAATTGTTGTTCGCTGATGATACAGCACTGGTGGCTGATTCATGTGAGGAACGGCAGAAGCTGGTGACTGAGTTTGGAAAAGTGTGTGAAAGAAGAAAGCTGAGAGTAAATGTGAATAAGAGCAAGGTTATTAGGTACAGTAGGGTTGAAGGGCAGGTCAATTGGGAGGTACGTTTGAATGAAGAAAAACTGGAGGAAGTGAAGTATTTTAGATATCAGGGAGTGGATTTGGCAGCGGATGGAACCATGGAAGCGGAAGTGAATCATAGGGTGGGGGAGGGGGCGAAAGTTCTGGGAGCATTGAAGAATGTGTGGGAGTCGAAAACATTATCTCGGAAAGCAAAAATGGGTATGTTTGAAGGAAAAGTGGTTCCAACAATGTTATATGGTTGCGAGGCGTGGGCTATAGATAGAGTTGTGCAGAGGAGGGTGGATGTGCTGGAAATGAGATGTTTGAGGACAATATGTGGTGTAAGGTGGCTAGATCGGGTAAGTAATAATTGGGTAAGAGAGATGTGTGGTAATAAAAAAAGAGTGTGGTTGAGAAAGCAGAAGAGGGTGTTTTGAAATGATTTGGTCACATGGAGAGAATGAGTGAGGAAAGATTGACCAAGACGATATATGTGTCAGAGGTGGAGGGAACGAGGAGATGTGGGAGGCCAAATTAGAGGTGGAAAGATTTTGAGTGATCGGTGCCTAAACATGCAAAAGGGTGAAAGGCGTGCAAGGAATAGAGTGAATTGGAATGATGTGGTATACCGGGGTCGACGTGCTGTCAATGGATTGAACCAGGGCATGTGAAGCGTCTGGGGTAAACCATGGACAGTTCTGTGAGGCCTGGACGTGGAAAGGGAGCTGTGGTTTCGGTGCATTATTACATGACAGCTAGAGACTGAGTGTGAATGAATGTGGCCTTGTTGTCTTTTCCTAGCACTACCTCACGCACATGCGGGGGGAGGGGGTTGTTATTTCATGTGTGGCAGGGTGGCGATGGGAATGAATAGAGGCAGATGGTATGAATTATGTACATGTGCATATATGCATATCTGTGTGTGTATATATATGTATACGTTGAGATGAATAGGTATATATATTTGCATGTGTGGATGTATATGTATATACATGTGTATGTGGGTGGGTTGGGCCATTCTTTTGTCTGTTTCCTTGCGCTACCTTGTTAACGTGGGAGACCGACAAAGTAAAATAAATAAGTCATCCTGTAATCTCGAGGATATCAAAAACCTACAGGAGCATCACATGTAGGAGCAGTAGGGGCAGGCGAAAGGTGTGGATCCCGTGTGCAGACGGAGGTGACGCCACAAGTGAGAACCACGTCCACCTATCCCAGGAGAAGGCAGTCACCTTCCTCTCTCAGCTCAAGGAAGAAAATAGGTACCATGAAGATGTTTTTGGCATCAGAGTACATAAGTGAAGAGCACGTTGAAGCAGACAAGATGAGTGAGATGGCTACTGCTTGTGAATTGCCTCCAAAGAGTGTCCTTAAGTCTGATGATGACTCAGAATTTCTTCCAGTGTTAAACAGTGCAGTTAGTAACTGGGACTTTCCCAAAATTGAGAACATTTCTTCATGTAAGGTTTTGTGGGCTGAGAAGGCAGCTTATATTCAAATTATTGTTGCAATACTATCTCAATAAATATCATCCAGATCTTTGTAATGAATGTTAAATATTGCAAGCGTAATGAGAGATTCTAACTATGTATAATGTTTCTTGTACATTAGCATATTACTGGGAAGATGTGCTGAAGATGAAGCAAGATAAGGTTCAGTAATTTCAAGAAAATCAGTCTGTCCTGGTTGTCTTAGTTTTTTGATGCTTAACATTTGAAGTAAGGCATTTACATCATATGATTTAATCTAATGAAAGCATTTTCCTTATTTTCAGTAATTTAAGAATATTTTTATGGTACACATGAATTGATGTATATATATATATATATATATATATATATATATATATATATATATATATATATATATATATATATATATATATGTGTGTATGTGTGTGTATGTGTATATATATTTATATATCTTTCTTTTTCTTTCAAACTATTCGCCATTTCCCGCGTTAGCGAGGTAGCATTAAGAACAGAGAACTGGGCCTTTGAGGGAATATCCTCACCTGGCCCCCTTCCTTGTTCCTTCTTTTGGAAAATCAAAAAAAATAATGAGAGGGGAGGATTTCCAGCCCCCGCTCCCTCCCCTTTTAGTCGCCTTCTACGACACGCAGGGAATACGTGGGAAGTATTCTTTCTCCCCTATCCCCAGGGATAATATTTTTTTTTGTCGCTGTCTCCCGCGTTTGCGAGGTAGCGCAAGGAAACAGACGAAAGAAATGGCCCAACCCACCCCCATACACAATGTATATACATACACGTCCACACACGCAAATATACATACCTATACATCTCAATGTACACATATATATACACACACAGACATATACATATATACACATGTACATAATTCATACTGTCTGCCTATATCTGTTCCCATTGCCACCTCGCCACACATGGAATAACAGCCCCCTCCCCCCTCATGTGTGCGAGGTAGCGCTAGGAAAAGACACCAAAGGCCCCATTCGTTCACACTCAGTCTCTAGCTGTCATGTAATAATGCATCGAAATCACAGCTCCCTTTCCACATCCAGGCCCCACACACTTTCCATGGTTTACCCCAGACGCTTCACATGCCCTGGTTCAATCCATTGACAGCAGGTCGACCCCGGTATACCACATCGTTCCAATTCACTCTATTCCTTGCACGCCTTTCACCCTCCTGCATGTTCAGGCCCCGATCACTCAAAATCTTTTTCACTCCATCTTTCCACCTCCAATTTGGTCTCCCACTTCTCCTCGTTCCTTCCACCTCTGACACATATATCCTCTTGGTCAATCTTTCCTCACTCATTCTCTCCATGTGACCAAACCATTTCAAAACACCCTCTTCTGCTCTCTCAACCACACTCTTTTTATTTCCACACATTTCTCTTACCCTTACATTACTTACTCGATCAAACCACCTCACACCACATATTGTCCTCAAACATCTCATTTCCAGCACATCCACCCTCCTGCGCACAACTCTATCCATAGCCCACGCCTCGCAACCATATAACATTGTTGGAACCACTATTCCTTCAAACATACCCATTTTTGCTTTCCGAGATAATGTTCTCGACTTCCACATATTCTTCAAGGCTCCCACGATTTTCGCCCCCTCCCCCACCCTATGATTCACTTCCGCTTCCATTGTTCCATCTGCTGCCAGATCCACTCCCAGATATCTAAAACACTTTACTTCCTCCAGTTTTTCTCCATTGAAACTTACCTCCTAATTGACTTGACCCTCAACCCTACTGTACCTAATAACCTTGCTCTTATTCACATTTACTCTTAACTTTCTTCTTTCACACACTTTACCAAACTCAGTCACCAGCTTCTGCAGTTTCTTACATGAATCAGCCACCAGCGCTGTATCATCAGCGAACAACAACTGACTCACTTCCCAAGCTCTCTCATCCACAACAGACTGCATACTTGCCCCTCTTTCCAAAACTCTTGCATTTACCTCCCTAACAATCCCATCCATAAACAAATTAAACAACCATGGAGACATCACACACCCCTGCCGCAAACCTACATTCACTGAGAACCAATCACTTTCCTCTCTTCCTACACATACACATGCCTTACATCCTCGATAAAAACTTTTCACTGCTTCTAACAACTTGCCTCCCACACCATATATTCTTAATACCTTCCACAGAGCATCTCTATCAACTCTGTCATATGCCTTCTCCAGATCCATAAATGCTACATACAAATCCATTTGCTTTTCTAAGTATTTCTCACATACATTCTTCAAAGCAAACACCTGATCCACACATCCTCTACCACTTCTGAAACCACACTGCTCTTCCCCAATCTGATGCTCTGTATATGCCTTCACCCTCTCAATCAATACCCTCCCATATAATTTACCAGGAATACTCAACAAACTTATACCTCTGTAATTTGAGCACACACTCTTATCCCCTTTGCCTTTGTACAATGGCACTTAGTATGTAAGCATTCTGCCAATCCTCAGGCACCTCACCATGAGTCATACATACATTAAATAACCTTACCAACCAGTCAACAACACAGTCACCCCCTATTTTAATAAATTCCACTGCAATACCATCCAAACCTGCTACCTTGCCGGCTTTCATCTTCCGTAAAGCTTTTACTACCTCTTCTCTATTTACCAAATCATTTTCCCTAACCCTCTCACTTTGCACACCACCTCGACCAAAACACCCTATATCTGCCACTCTATCATCAAACACATTCAACAAACCTTTAAAATACTCACTCCATCTCCTACTCACATCACCACTACTTGTTATCACCTCCCCATTAGCCCCCTTCACAGAAGTTCCCATTTGCTCCCTTGTCTTACACACTTTATTTACCTCCTTCCAGAACATCTTTTTATTCTCCCTAAAATTTAATGATACTTTCTCACCCCAACTCTCATTTGCCCTCTTTTTCACCTCTTGCACCTTTCTCTTGACCTCCTGTCTCTTTCTTTTATACCTCTCCCACTCATTTGCATTTTTTCCCTGCAAAAATCATCCAAATGCCTCTGTCTTCTCTTTCACTAATAATCTTACTTCTTCATCCCACCACTCACTACCTTTTCTAATCAACCCACCTCCCACGCTTCTCATGCCACAAGCATCTTTTGCGCAAGCCATCACTGATTCCCTAAATACATCCCATTCCTCCCCCACTCCCCTTACCTCCTTTGTTCTCACCTTTTTCCATTCTGTACTCAGTCTCTCCTGGTACTTTCTCACACAAGTCTCCTTCCCAAGCTCACTTACTCTCACCACCCTCTTCACCACAACATTCTCTCTTCTTTTCTGAAAACCCGTACTAATCTTCACCTTCGCCTCCACAAGATAATGATCAGACATCCCTCCAGTTGCACCTCTCAGCACATTAACATCCAAAAGTTTCTCTTTCGTGCGTCTATCAATTAACATGTAATCCAATAACACTCTCTGGCCATCTCTCCTACTTACATACGTATACTTATGTATATCTCGCTTTTTAAACCAGGTATTCCCAATCATCAGTCCTTTTTCAGCACATGAATCTACAAGCTCTTCACCATTTCCATTTACAACACTGAACACTCCATGTATACCACTTATTCCCTCAACTGCCACATTACTCACCTTTGCATTCAAATCACCCATCACTATAACCCGGTCTTGTGCATCAAAACCACTAACACACTCATTCAGCTGCTCCCAAAACTCTTGCCTCTCATGATCTTTCTTCTCATGCCCAGGTGCATATGCACCAATAATCACCCATCTCTCTCCATCAACTTTCAGTTTTACCCATATCAATCTAGAATTTTCTTTCTTACACTCTATCACATACTCCCACAACTCCTGATTTAGGAGTACTGCTACTCCTTCCCTTGCTCTTGTCCTGTCACTAACCCCTGACTTTACTCCCAAGACATTCCCAAACCACTCTTCCCCTTTACCCTTTAGCTTCGTTTCACTCAGAGCCAAAACATCTGTTTTGGTAAACATCTGTTTACCAAATCATTTTCCCTAACCCTCTCACTTTGCACACCACCTCAACCAAAACATACTACCTATCTCTCCTTTTTTCTCATCTTGGTTACATCCACACACATTTAGACACCCCAATCTGAGCCTTTGAGGAGGATGAGCACTCCTTGCATGACTCCTTCTTCTGTTTCCCCTTTCAGAAAGTTAAAATACAAGGAGGGGAGGGTTTCTGGCCCCCTGCTCCCGTCCCATTTAGTCGCCTTCTACAACACGTGAGGAATGCGTGGGAAGTATTCTTTCTCCCCTATCCCCAGGGGATATATATATATATATATATATATATAAATTCTCCCTGGGATAGGTGAGAAAGAATACTTCCCACGTATTCCCTGCATGTCGTAGAAGGCGACTAAAGGGGAGGGGAGAGGGTGGCTGGAAATCCTCCCCTCTTGTTTTTTTTTTTCCAAAACAAAGAAAAGAGAAGGGGGCCAGATAAGAATATTCCCTCAAAGGCCCAGTCCTCTGTTCTTAATGCTACCTCGCTAACGCAGGAAATGGCGAATAGTATGAAAGATATTTTTTTTCTTTTTTTGCTTTGTCGCTGTCTCCCGCGTTTGCGAGGTAGCGCAAGGAAACAGACGAAAGAAATGGCCCAACCCACCCCCATACACATGTATATACATACGTCCACACACGCAAATATACATACCTACACAGCTTTCCATGGTTTACCCCAGACGCTTCACATGCCCAGATTCAATCAACTGACAGCACGTCAACCCCGGTATACCACATCGATCCAATTCCCTCTATTCCTTGCCCTCCTTTCACCCTCCTGCATGTTCAGGCCCGATCACTCAAAATCTTTTTCACTCCATCTTTCCACCTCCAATTTGGTCTCCCTCTTCTCCTCGTTCCCTCCACCTCCGACACATATATCCTCTTGGTCAATCTTTCCTCACTCATTCTCTCCATGTGCCCAAACCATTTCAAAACACCCTCTTCTGCTCTCTCAACCACGCTCTTTTTATTTCCACACATCTCTCTTACCCTTACGTTACTTACTCGATCAAAACCACCTCACACCACATATTGTCCTCAAACATCTCATTTCCAGCACATCCACCCTCCTGCGCACAACTCTATCCATAGCCCACGCCTCGCAACATACAACATTGTTGGAACCACTATTCCTTCAAACATACCCATTTTTGCTTTCCTATATAATGTTCTCGACTTCCACACATTCTTCAACGCTCCCAGGATTTTCACCCCCTCCCCCACCCTATGATCCACTTCCACTTCCATGGTTCCATCTGCTGCCAGATCCACTCCCAGATATCTAAAACACTTTACTTCCTCCAGTTTTTCTCCATTCAAACTTATCTCCCAATTGACTTGACCCTCAACCCTACTGTATCTAATAACCTTAGTCTTATTCACATTTACTCTTAACTTTCTTCTTTCACACACTTTACCAAACTCAGTCACCAGCTTCTGCAGTTTCTCACATGAATCAGCCACCAGCGCTGTATCATCAGCGAACAACAACTGACTCACTTCCCAAGCTCTCTCATCCACAACAGACTTCATACTTGCCCCTCTTTCCAAAACTCTTGCATTCACCTCCCTAACAACCCCATCCATAAACAAATTAAACAACCAAGGAGACATCACACACCCCTGCCGCAAACCTACATTCACTGAGAACAAATCACTTTCCTCTCTTCCTACACGTACACATGCCTTACATCCTCGATAAAAACTTTTCACTGCTTCTAACAACTTGCCTCCCACACCATATATTCTTAATACCTTCCACAAAGCATCTCTATCAACTCTATCATATGCCTTCTCCAGATCCATAAATGCTACATACAAATCCATTTGCTTTTCTAAGTATTTCTCACATACATTCTTCAAAGCAAAAACCTGATCCACACATCCTCTACCACTTCTGAAACCACACTGCTCTTCCCCAATCTGATGCTCTGTACATGCCTTCACCCTCTCAATCAATACCCTCCCATATAATTTACCAGGAATACTCAACAAACTTATACCTCTGTAATTTGAGCACTCACTCTTATACCCTTTGCCTTTGTACAATGGCACTATGCACGCATTCCGCCAATCCTCAGGCACCTCACCATGAGTCATACATACATTACATAACCTTACCAACCAGTCAACAATACAGTCACCCCCTTTTTTAATAAATTCCACTGCAATACCATCCAAACCTGCTGCCTTGCCGGCTTTCATCTTCCGCAAAGCTTTTACTACCTCTTCTCTGTTTACCAAATCATTTTCCCTAACCCTCTCACTTTGCACACCACCTCGACCAAAACACCCTATATCTGCCACTCTATCATCAAACACATTCAACAAACCTTCAAAATACTCACTCCATCTCCTTCTCACATCACCACTACTTGTTATCACCCCCCCATTTGCGCCCTTCACTGAAGTTCCCATTTGCTCCCTTGTCTTACGCACTTTATTTACCTCCTTCCAGAACATCTTTTTATTCTCCCTAAAATTTAATGATACTCTCTCACCCCAACTCTCATTTGCCCTCTTTTTCACCTCTTGCACCTTTCTCTTGACCTCCTGTCTCTTTCTTTTATACATCTCCCACTCAATTGCATTTTTTCCCTGCAAAAATCGTCCAAATGCCTCTTTCTTCTCTTTCACTAATAATCTTACTTCTTCATCCCACCACTCACTACCCTTTCTAATCAACCCACCTCCCACTCTTCTCATGCCACAAGCATCTTTTGCGCAATCCATCACCGATTCCCTAAATACATCCCATTCCTCCCCCACTCCCCTTACTTCCATTGTTCTAACCTTTTTCCATTCTGTACTCAGTCTCTCCTGGTACTTCCTCACACAAGTCTCCTTCCCAAGCTCACTTACTCTCACCACCCTCTCACCTCAACATTCACTCTTCTTTTCTGAAAACCCATACAAATCTTCACCTTAGCCTCCACAAGATAATGATCAGACATCCCTCCAGTTGCACCTCTCAGCACATTAACATCCAAAAGTCTCTCTTTCGCGCGCCTGTCAATTAACACGTAATCCAATAACGCTCTCTGGCCATCTCTCCTACTTACATACGTATACTTATGTATATCTCGCTTTTTATGTATATATTATGAAAAAGCGTTGACTCCAATCTAAACGCCAATGTCAATAAAACAAAGAAAGGCTATCAAACCTGACATAAAGGATGTAAATAGTTCTGCTTATAATGTAAAAACTCTTGATTATATTTTTTGGCTGTTTGCTGTTATCAATCTAGATTCTATGAACCACAGAGGACAATCAAGCTCATGTTAATAAAACAAGTTGGAACAAAATGTCAGGATTGGATATCAAATGTAAAATGAAGATAAATTTTTTTATCAACTGACTTGAATTTACCAAGCTTTTAATGTTATACCTGCTGTGTCTTGTTGAATCTGTGTACTTCATCCATGAAAAGAACAGTGCGCTTCTTTCTCAGCTGCAGAGCTCCTTGTGCTTCAATGACAACTGTCTTCACATCCTGAACTCCTGTCACACAAGCAGAAAGAGAAGCATATCGCCACTTATCTGAACCACGGCAACGTTCATGGATGATGTTTGCTAATGTAGTCTGTTGAGATAAACATCATTTTAATACCCTTCAATTCAAAACTTATTAACTACATAAGCCAATCTACATAATTCCCATACACATATAAAAACCTTCCCCAACTATCTGAAACAAAAGGTATTTGTCATTTCAAGTACACATTCTTACCATACACTCATTCCCTATACACCTCAAACACTAAAACAGATGACTTCATTAACACTTTGCTAAACTTATGCATAATGGTTATCAAATGGGGAAGCAAATGCCTTCAGCTATCTCGAGCACACAATTTCATAACCATTTCTGTTGTGCTGGTGAAGTGTAAAATACAATAATAAAATTCAACACAATTCATTTATCTATCTGTATCTCAGACGCCCATTCACAACAGGAACTCCAATCAAGGGGGTGACCTCAGCAAAATAGTCTCCACTTACCCATCCTTATATGCCTTCCTTATATAATCTATTCCAAACATCCATCCCCTCTTTCTCTCCCTTCTGTGCTCTTCCATTCTATTTCTTCATGTCACATATTGTCTTCCTCTCACACTAACCCTTTTAATTGTACTATCATACATTTTTCTTGTAAACTCCCGATCTTGAATTCTTTCCACATGCCTATACCACCTTAAAGTATCATATATCACCCATTCTACAACTTCACAATTCATTCCCTGCCATATCAAATCTCTCATACATCCCCTCATTATTTACAGGTCAAGCCCATGTAATTACAAGTTTCTGGGCTGTCAACCAAATACCATATCTGTTATATTTCCAGATGACCCTCTTGATAACAGGCTTAAAATTTTGGGGTTTACTCTTTGCCAAAGATATTTCCCTAGCTTTTATCTGCAAGTCTAGAAAAGGTCTGAGACCAAAATGACACCAAACACAGTTGGGAGGCAGCCAAAGGCCAGGGAGGTATATTACCAATAATAACCACCTTGGTATCAGGAGGGTAGGTTACAGCTGCAGAGTGAGCCAGCACTTGAGTGGTTGTCAAGTTGCACTACTCTGACCCAGGTAGCTGTCTTAGCTTTCAGCCTCACCCACACATGGCCTATTGGCATTCTGTCCACAAACATACAATCATACAATCGTTCCTCGTCACACATAACACTTGACAACACTTAACTCACACATCTCATTCTTCACAACTAGATTTCTGTGGCAAGCACTATGGGCTACCCCTGCCTTTTGGCAAAATGGTAGGAGCAATAAATAGGAGTAGTAGCCAGGAGAATCAATTAGAAACAGATTGCGACAAGGCACGTGGTGTCCAAGGCGAGATGGACCGATGAGGAGATAGAGATCCTCGCTAAGGCAGAGGCAACGATGGCAGCTGGTTCCTCTCTAGTATCGAGGCAGGGCCTGAACCAGCAGTTACAGGTTACTATCGGTAGAAGCAATCAAGGGTCTCTGGAGAAAAGCAACGTATAAGGCTTGTGTTCAAGAATTGATCCTGGACGCTAACCCTAACCACGAGGATGGTGTAAGTGGAGACATCGCGTTTAATGTGCCAAATGGGAGATGTATCCCGGACGACGTAAGAGGCAAAACGTGGAGTGGCAATACGGAGGGAGCACCATGTGACAGAAGGCGTGTGAGTGCTAACTCTGGTGGGGAAGGTTTTGCTGATCTGAGACAGGGAGCTGCTCTCAATGGAAGACAGCCTGCTGGTCCTGGTGATGGTGCTGACCCCATGGTTTTATCTGTCCCTGACACTCTGTGGGCCCCAAACCCAATCTCAATCCATTGCCTCTTTTGTTGAGGAGACAGTCTCCTACCTTGACACACTAGGGCCAAGTCCCACCAAGCCTGTGTGGGTCGAGAAAGTGTTAAATGTCGCACTTGGACATCTGCACCGAGGGGACAACCTCTCTGCCATCACGGCAGCCACAGAAAATTGTTAAGTTCCAGTGGCTTGACCAATGACTGCCCAAATTCAGGTGAGGGCGGAACAGGACAACCAGCGATATGGGTGATGTTTACCAGACTGTGGGGGTCCCTGTGAGTAGAAACTGACTGAGCAGGGAGCATTACAAAACAGTACAGCAGCTTTATTGAAAGAATAAGTTGCTGGCAGCTGGACAGGTACTAAAAGGCAACTGGGCCAATGTCAGTTGGGCCTGAAACCCTCTACCTCTTTTTGGAAGCTCTCTTTTCAGGGCCATCGGAGCCGGACATGCATGCCATAACTGATTTTGACCAATAGCAGAGGTTGTGACCATGGCAGAAGTTGCACACCACCTTAAAGCCAAAAAACATCGGCCCCCGGTCCTGACGGAATGCAGACAAGGCTCCTGAAGTCTATCCCTCTGAGGGTACTCTGCAAGATGTTCAACTTGTGGATAGCCACCTCTGAGTTGCTGGAGCCACTCAAAGCAAACAGGATGGTACTGATAACCAAGGTACCAAATACCACCCAGCCCAAAGACTACAGGCCAATCACCATCTCATGTGCCATAGTCAGACTGCTCCATAAGATCCTGAGCAGCCTCATCTCGAGCCTCATCCACATCGATGGAGCTCAAAAGGCATTTGTCCCAGTGGACGGATGCCTTGAGAACCTCATGATCTTGGATGCAATCATTGGTCGTGCACGGGCATAGTCCCATGCTGTGCACCTGGCATTCCTCGACATAGCTAAAGCATTCAATAGTGTCAATCATAGCACTATCGAGTGGGCCATGTCATGGAAGGGCATTCCTGCCCCTGTCAGGGAATACATTATGTAGATGTACGACCAAGCCTTCACTCATATTGAAGGCAGCATTGGGATGTCAGAACCAATTAAAATGACATGTGAGGTCAAAAAGGGTGATCCCTTATCTCCAATTCTTTTTAACCTTGCGATCGATGAAGGGGTTGCAAGGGATAAGAAACTGGGAGTGGGAGTGAGATTTGGAGACCAAAGGGTGTCAGTGCTAGCCTTTGCTGATGACTTGGTTCTGGTGGCCCAGATGGCTGGTGGTCTGCGAAAAGCAGTTGACATCATGGCGGAGACACTTGTGGGAGGAGGTCTTCAGGTGAACCTGGGAAAGTGTCGGTCCCTCAGCATGGAGATCAATGGCAAGTGCACGACTTGGT